>NW_028230449.1:10470011-10763206 GCF_043228905.1 Azolla caroliniana | reverse complement strand
ATGATGACGAATAAGACAGGGCCAAATGGATGTGAAATCAACTTCTCCAACCTCAAGAAAAGGTTTACATTATAAGGACTGATCATCAAACCATCCTACTGCCCTACATAATTCAGCTAATGCAATTACGAATCAAAATGATGACATGTTGATAATGCATTTGTGTTGCTGAAAATCAATTGCTTCAATTTGCTTTACTTTTCATGGAGAAACCCAGCATGGTTAAGGACAACTCATGTTAATTTGTTATCATGAAATCCACTCAATAGCTAAGTATGGTAGTAGAATTGGAGGTCAAACCCAATGCATGGATTTCTCATCTCATCATGTAAACCTGGTTTATCAATACACATGGATGTTGGAACCATAACCTTTAGTACTTGACATTTTTGTGCTTTGATGGCTTCACTTTGATAGCTTTGCCTTTTGACTTTGATGGCTTCACTTTCTTAGATAGTGCCCTTGAGCTCTTTTCTTCATCATCATCATCATCACTCCAATTAAATAAAACCTGCGGAACCTTCTTCCTTGGAATCCTTTTTGATCCATGCATTAGGGCTCGATTTTCCTCATCTATGAGATTGATCTCACACTCAGAGTTATGTGTTATTGATGAACATAAAGACTCATTAAACAACCCTTCATCTTCCTCTGAAGCTTCGTAATCTTTTTCTGCATGTTTCTCAAATTGTTTTTCCCTCCTAGTACTTCTGTCTCTGTTTTTGTCCATTTTCCTGGCAATGCCTCTTGGCTCATTAGCCTCAAGTTTATCAAATGACTTTCCATTCTTCATATTTTTGTCCTTTCCTTTAGTAACGGTTCTATCATCAGCCTCACAGTCATTTGTTTTTACTCTAGAACTTTGAAGTTTTTGTTGTTGGTAGCCAATGGAAAACTCGCCAGAGCTTGGTTTCTTTTCATTGTTAAGATTGTTAAAAACCTCCTCATCATGGATCTCTTCACCTCCAGCCCATTTGGTTTTAGTTGGTCTTTCAGTTTTACACTCACGACAAAAAGAGTTTCGGCTGAAGTTCAAATACCAGCATCTGCATGATAGAATAGCCAACTCAGATGATATTCTAATGAACAAGCCTTAACATGTAACTTATTTATGGGAAAAACTCTCAAATGTCTTCAAGTTTTTCTATGCTTCTCCAAGTGCCCCTGAGTTTTTTGATTATTTCCAGGTTCCCTTGGTCAGCTACTAGAAGAGCAGTTATAAGGTCAATGCATCCATTTTTTCTCAATTGTTGTGCAATTTCTTAACTAATTCATCCCCTTTTCCTCTCTTTCGAGGACTGACCAATGTCTTTGAGGGAATAACAAAAAACTCAGGGTTATTTAGGGATGTAAAGAAAACCTCCAGTACTTCAAGATTTTTCCATTATTTTGATCTTACTTTGAGCATGTCCAATCACCTAGAAGAACCTCTTGGTCTTGAGGTGGTCGGCAAACATGGCATTCTTTACACCTGCGGTTCCTGTTGAAGTTCATAAAATCACAACTGCATACAGCACAAAAGCATCAGGATAACCATTACAACTGTAAAAACAGTATGTCTCCTTTCATATTTAACAGCCAAAATGAAGATCAAATGTAGCATACATACTTTGGGCAGACCCAGTCACCAGGTTTATCAGGAACCGAGAAACTAGAGAGAGTTTTTTGTCTCTCCTTTTTGTCTTTCCTTGACTTTAGATGGCTTTCAACAGGTGATTCCTCACCTTTAGGAAGCTCACATAAGGTAAGAAACTCCCTTAACAATCGACAAACTGAAGTTTGCACTTCACTAGGACATTCGTTTTTCTCTCCAAGATCAGACACAGATGTTCCTACACTTGTAGCAAAGCCAGTAATGACACGAAGTACATCAAGTGTTGTTACTGCTAATGCCTGAGATGGTGTAAGAAACGCCCTTGAGCAGGACATCTTCAATTTGCAATTCATACACACCTGAATACAGCTCATTATCCAATGAAAGAACAGTTCAGAGAATCAAAATTATTGAAGTTAAGATACCCTCCGAGACAATAAAATGAGGAATATATATATATATATATATATATATATGTATGTATGTATGTATGTATGTATGTATGTATGTATGTATGTATGTATGTATGTATGTATGTATGTATATGTATATGTATATATGTGTATATATATATATGTATATGTATGTATCTATATATATGTATATGTATGTATGTATATATATATATATATGACTGGGAAAAACGTTTTCAGTTATCTTGCATTTATTGGAAATAAAAATGATCTGATACTATTTAAGGTATGTACTTGTAGCTGCTGACATGCAGGCTATGAAAAGACATGCTTCTAAAAGTTAAATGAACGACTCAAGATAAGAAGCTTTTGTAACTACTGAGATGCAGAACATGAAAAGATAAAAATGCTTTTACTTAACCTTTCAGGATAACAAAATGATATGAAATTAGCTATTGAAGGTAAGACGCCTAACAGCAGTTGAAATGTGGAATACGAATTTAAAAAGAAATTCATCTCACCTTCCAGGGCATCAAGCTAGGAAGTTCTTATAACCCCCTGAACTGAAGAATATGAATTGAAAAAAAATGCTTTAACCTCACCTTTGGACTATCAAAACCACATGAATGAAGGTAAAGCCTATGAAATGCACAATATGTTTAGAAAAAGAGAAACTGTTTTTACCTCACCCTCAGGGATATTAAAATGATCTCTGAGACGTTTCGATGCATTGGAAGTCTTCCTTTCCAAATCTGGACAGCTGCAATTGGCCAGTGTCCTCAAATCCTTTCGCTTCAGTGACCTGCAAAAAATAAAGTCATCAGAAGTTATGATGAAGACAGTAAAGATTCCCTAATGGAGTGGGAGAAAGGGGTAATTTCTTTGTTTGATTAAAGAAAGTAAAATATCTCTGTGTGACTCAAAGAAACACATATGGTTGTTATCATCCTTTTTCCTAGTGATACCTGAAAATGTCTGTACGTTCTCTTGCAAATACACAAGCTGCATGTCTTACCGCAGTATAAATATCAAATAGATGCTTTCCATCTTCAACAAATTCTTCTGTACCTTTAAAAAATCCTTTGGCATAGAGTTTTTCTAAGAATTCTATCCATTCTGGCCATGGATGACTAAACTTTGGAGCCGAAGTATTCAAATCTTCTTCCAAAACCATTTTCTCCTTATGTGTAGCAGAAATATCTGATGCTTGTCCAGATACATCTACATCTGATGATGCCTCTTCTTCTCCTAGTTCTACATCATCTTCTGAAAGTGTCCCTAATGATCTGTCAGAATTTTCTTCTTCTTCTTCTCCTTCTTTTTCTTCTTCTAAATCATCTTCTGAAAATGTCTCCAATGCTTTCTCTTCTTCTCCATGATCTTCTATTGGCACCTCTAACGATGATGCCTCATGATCTGCATCATTTTGACTCGCGAGAGTAAAAGAAATATTCTTTGTTCCCTCTTTACTTGAGTCTTCATCATCATTCTTCTGTTCATGTGTGCTAACCTTAATTTTCACGATCTTAGAATTTTGAACTGTTCTTTGTGATGGAGAAGAAGACAGCTTTATTCCAGCAATGCCTGCGAGAATTCCGGCAGCATCCAAAGCTGCCTGCTTCATCTCCTCGGGCTTAGGTTTTCTTTCTGGAGCAGAAGAAATTGATGCCAATGGAGATTGAAATCTCCTATTTCGTTGTTTCAATCTTTCATTATTTTCTTCTTCTTCTGCTTCATTTCCATAGCTCAATTGAGGCTGGAACTTCCTATAGCTTTCTTGTTTCGATCTGCTCGTGAAGCAACCATTTTCTTCTGCATTGCAGTAGCTACGATCAGCAGGAAGAGAAGACTGCAAGGATCCATGTCCAATATAAGCATCATCATCATCATCATCAAGACCAAGCTCTGCGAGAGTGAGAGGCCGAAGAGGAGGAGGAGAGAAACCTGAGTCGTCGTCGTCGTCATGTTGTTGAAGGTAAGAAGGCGAAGAAGAAGAAGAAGAAGAAGAAGAAGAAGAGCTTCTTCTGAAGTGAGAAGCACTGTATAGATTCCGGAATTGAAGATCGGAGCTCTGACGTGAGGAAGAAGAAGGAATGGCAAGGAGAAGCCATGGCGATCGACATCTTCGCAGCATCATGCGCTGGGATGGAAAGAACAGAAAAACAGACAGACAGACAGAGGGTTTTTAGTGTGTGTTTGAACTCTTTTGATAAACCCTCTCCAATCTCTCTCTCTCTCTATGTATGTATGCATAGAACGTAATATTCGTGTTCGTGGAGGCATTCAAACGTTTGAAAACGTACACGTTTGAAAGGGGAAAAATACGTGCTCCTTTTGTTTTTTTCTTTTTTTCATTTGTTTTCATTGCAAATTTAGCCCATAATATAGACCATAGTTAATCCAATCAAATGTGTCAAACCAATCCAACTTTTAGTTGATTTACCATTCACGTTTTATTGAATCAAACGCGAATGCGAATGAGAGTATGATACGTATGGTTCATTCTATGTATGTATGTATGTATATGTTCTTCCTTTTATTTTTAATTCACGCCGAGAGAGATTCGAACTCCCCACCCTCTCTCTATGCTCTCTTTTTGTGATAGCATCTTATCTTTCATTTGAATTTTGAGTATGTACATACATATATCATTCTTCTCTCTGCTTTCCTTTCCTTTCCTTTCCTACTACTATAGTCATTGATTGATCCGACGACAACAATTCGATATTTTATTGCGTTTACGCTTGATGTGATGATATCAATCACATTTTCATGGCCAATGATCACTTCACTCCATTGTCCATGATTTCTAAGATGTGTTTCCTGAGGAGGAGCTGCCATCTGCACAGGTCGTTGTCAATAACAAGATCACATCAAAGAAAGAGAATAATCAATGATTTTGAAGCATTTGTTTCTTGAGGAGCTGCCACCCGTTGGGGCCGCAGTTGAGAAAAAGATCAGATTGAATGAAGAGAATAAGAACAGATGACGGGAAATAAAGAGAAAATGCAAAGAGTGTTAACAAAGATGAATGAGTGTTACAACCACGTTAGAGTATTAACATGTTGCCCAACAATGATATGTAAACAATGATAGGTGAAGGGTTTACCACAAGATTAAAACTAAACACACTTGTTGAAAACCACCAACACAAGATTAAGTTCCTAATACATGATTTAGACGAGAGAAATCCCTTTTACAAAATGGGTTTCACCAAATATCACCATGATTTTTTGTGGTTTATTTGGTGAGGCACAAGAAATATTTTCAACTTTGATTTCGAGATACAAGGATGTGGGATGCAGTGATTTTGGCCTTGAGAAGTTTGCCAAGGTGGTTGTGAAAGAGTGATTGACATGCATAGAAAATCACATTGAAATTATGAGTAAGAGGTTGTTAGAAGATAATATTGAGCTTGGGAATGCTTTGTTGGACATATATGCTATATGTGGCAATCTTGAAAAAACACAAAAAACAGTCGATGATATTTCAGTTCGAGATGTAATTGATATTCTTGCAAACAAACATGTTCTCTTGTGAAATGCATCTATTACAAGATATGGTGAGCATGGCTCAGCGGAGATAAGTAGTGTAAATGCGGAGCAATAATTGAAGCCTGAGCACAGTTTGAGAATATATTGCTGCTGGAAAGAAATGGGTGAACCTCAGGATGTTCGTGAAAGTAATGCTAATAGGAAGGATCAAGGTTTTCATTTCCAACAAGGAGTGGATGTGGCAAAATGACGTAATTTGAAGAATGTTCTGCATGCTATGGGTCTCCGAAGTTGTTTGAGCATACACGTGGTTCATTGTCTTCATGCATACGGGGTAGTTTCAAGAGAATGGAGGGAATGTAGAACCAGGTTGGATGCTTGTTTACTCAGGAGATACAAGACGTTGTGAAGCAATGGTTGAAGCTTTGATTGGACCTACGGTTTTAATACATGATGCAACTTTTGATGATAGCATACATGGTGGGGCGATCATGAATAATCATTGTACGACAAAAGAAGCACTACAAGTTGCACAATCTTCTAGAGTGTATCGAGTCATTCTCACACATTTCAGTAAATGTAATAGTCAATGTAACCCAAAAATTTCTATTTTCAGTGACTGAAATAAAAGCAACTTGGGATTGAAGAGAATAGAAGGATATTAAAACCTGGATAGTCATACCTCCATGGCTAGTCATTGGGATATTCCTTTTTCCTCTTCTTTTTCATCTCTTTTGTAGTTTGTACTTGATAGGTTTTTCTGAAAACTAATAGAAGGATATTTTGTTTTGGAAAAAAAAAAAATATCACCAAGATTTTGTTGGTTTTTACAATCAACCATTAAAAGCTCCAGATGAGACTAACCGAGTTATGGTGTGGATCCAAGTTAACCAGTGCTATCGAGGCCTCAACGACGTCTTGTATTGAAGTAGTGTCATCAAGTTGGCGTCGTTGAGGACCAATTGTAGTGTTGAAGTAGTGTCGATTGAAGATCCAACAAACCAAACTTGCTGCCCCAAAGCTATGAACATGTCCAACGGGTTGGTGGTGAAAAAGACCCCATATAATTGAAGTAGGAAGGGGGGTGGAGGAGAAGAGGTGGTGGTCTAACTTCCACTCTTTCACTCTCACCCCACCAAACCCTAAATCTCTCAAGTAGAAAAAGGAGTGAGAAGATGGAAAAGAAGATTTAAGATCCTCAAAATTTTACCTCCTGAATGCCAAAATGAATAACCCGAATAAAAAATGATATTGGATGGGTTTACTAGAAGACATTAAAGGCTAGAAAAATTGCGGAAGTTGACACACAATCAGCTTGGCCAAATAGAACGAATAGAATGATATATATCAGAGATAGAAAACATAGAGATAGAAAATAGAGATGGAGATTACATAGAGTATGCACCACACAGAAGACACTATCTTTCATTAACAAAATGGTCGACACTAAAATTGTGCTCTCAGAGCATCTTTTATACAAAGCCCTTTTATTTCTCTCATAAAGGAGTGGGCGCACACAAGTACAACCAGTTCATTCGTGAGCATTGAAATCTAACTTAATTAGATTCCTTCTATACTAACTAAAGTCGGCCTAGTTGAGCTTGACATCTCAACACTCCCCCCTCAAGCTCAAGTATGACGTCGGCTATGGCCTTTCGGCCCTTACTTTTGCTTGTCCTTTTTGGCCCTTTCGGCCTTTGTCTGTTTCGACTCCTTCGCCATTACTGATTCATCCCTTCAACTTGCCCTTCCTTTTTCTGTCCGTCCTTCAACTATTTTGGCTTTTCGGCTTTGGCCAGCTTTCAGCCCTTGTCGACTTTTCAACTTTTCAGCTAGCCCTTTCGGCCTTTTGTGCCCATTTGACCTCTCTTTTACGGCCCTCCCCCTCAAGCAAGGCACATCGAGATGCCAAGTCCTAACATCTCCGAAATTTGCCACAGCTTGTCCAGACCAAGGGCCTTAGTGAAAATGTCAGCCACTTGCTAGTCAGTCTGAATAAAGCATAAGTCTACCTCTCTGCAAATGACACGCTTGTTGGGCTAAAAGTCTCACTCTACCCATTCTACTCTCAGTGTGAACATGTCCTCAATGTTAGGGATTTGTTACCCTAACTATAAATATGAGGAACTGTATCTTGTAAAGTAGGTTAGTGGGATTAGTAATGTAACAATCTCCTTGAGCCATAATCGTGAAACTGTCTATCTCTCTCTCTTTATCTCTCTATGCATATCTTCTTTATTGAATAGTACACCATTCTATCTCTCTATTGATTCATGCTTGCTTGTTCCTACTAACAACAAGATCCTCATACACTTCCACATAAGTTGATTAACCTCACACAATAGTCGACTAAGACAATACACATATTGCCATCAACTGGTATCAAAGCAATCTTGGAGTTGAGCAACATCAACACAAGGAAAAGGAAAATCAACTGAAGGAAGGAACCAGGTTAGGTACTCACTTCCACAAGAACAATGACTTCGACATCCTGGATCGGTTGCAACATCAAGAAGTTCGATGGCAAAACATTTGCCCTCTGGAAGGAAATGATGCAATATGTGTTGATCATCCGATGTCAAATAGAGGTGATTCGGCACAACAGGAAGTCGATAGAGATGTCAGTAGCAGAATGGATCACTCGATGAAATTGCGAGGTCAACCATGAGAATGCATCTGGCCAAAAATGTCTACTTCAGTATGGCCAAGGAAACAATGCTATTCACCCTATGGGAGAAACTTCAATCGATATACAAAAAGAAGTCGAGCTCCTCCAAACTCATCTTGATTCGGTAATTTTTTTAACATAAAGATGAGGGAGACAAAACCAGCTACCTCCCATGTCAAAACCTTGATCCGAGTGCTGACTGAACTCTCCTCACAAGGCTTGAATTTTAGAGAAAAAATCAAGGCACTTGCGCTCCTTTCGAGCCTCCCGATTGTTGAGAATTCAGTCCCCACATTCTTGTTCTAGTCTTCGATTCCATAGTGTAAAGAATAGAGGGTGATTTTGTGCATCGGAAGGATTGTGTATGTGCACGTGAGACAAGAGAGAATGAGAGAGAAAGAAAATGTATATTACATCCAACAACAACTAAGTTATAAAGGGTTGGTTTAAATACCAACTGTTCTAGGGCAAGTGCCCTTTCTACTAATTACAAATCTAGCCCAGTATGATGTCCATTGGCCAGTGTAAACATTGTCTCTATGGGAAGTTGAGTTTGATTCTCAACACAACTTTCGGATGTCAAAAGGTTGTTTTGGTTTGGACTTTTAAATACTTCGATTCGGTTGAATCGGCTTCGACATCGCTTTCAATTTCGGTTCCAGTTTTGGTTTTGACTTCGCTTTTTCCTTTTGACAGAACCGATTTCGATTGTTCGATTCTCCGTGTTCGACTGTTCGATTGTTTGTTTGTACTTCAACTCCTCTAGCTGGTTTCGATTGATCGATCAGTTACTTCAGCTTCTTGGCTGCTTCCGTGTCACTTGTTGTACTCCCCCTCAAGTTTGGCAATGTAGAGATTGTGAGACCAAGGTCCGATGTGAATTGCCCGGGTTTGTTGACTCCTAAGGCCTTCGTAAAGATGTTAAAAATTTGAAGGTTCGTACTGATGTGTTGGAGATCGATTTCACCGGTCTAAACGTGCTTCGTGAATGAAGTGGTAGTGCACTTCGATATGTTCAGTCCGCGCGTGGAATACGGGGTTCCGAGTGAGGTAGATGCTGCTCATGTTGTCGTAGAAGAGGTGAATTGGATTCGTAATGAGAACGCCCAAGTCCTTCAAGATGCATTTGAGCCAGACAGCTTCGCATTCGGCGACTGCCACACCCCTGTATTTGGCCTTCGTGCTCGATAGTGCGACTATCGACGATTTCTTGCTGCTCCAGGAGATCGCTCCATTGACGAGTGAGAAGACGAATCCGGTAGTGGATCATCTATCGGCCTTATAACCGGCCCAGTCTGCGTCTGTGTGCCCTTTGAGTTGAATAAACGTTTTTTACTTCAACATGATGCTGTAATCCATCGTCGTACTAACATACCGAAGTATCCTCTTAGCGCGATCGAGATGATCATTTCGTGGGTTCTACATGAATTGGTTGAGTAGGCCGACTGAATAGCTGAGGTCAGGTCGTGTGATGGTTAGATAAATTAGGCTTCCGATCACTTGTCAATGATGAGTCAGATTGCACTCGGGTGTGCCCGAATCGACACCGAGATTGAGATTTTGATCGAGAGGGGTAGACATAGGTTTTGCACTCGATCATTCCGAACTTGTAGAGTAAGTTGCGAATGTAGTGCCGTTGAGAGATCAATATCCCGACTGGTGTTCAAATTACTTTGATGCCAAGAAAGTATTGAAGCTCGTGTAGATCTTTCATTTCGAGTCTACCGAATAGGAGTGATTTGACCTTAATGATCTCGGGGAGATCCTTTCCTCCGATCACTAGATCATCGACGTATAGGATAATGACAATCGGGTTTTGTGACTCATTTCAGATGTACAGGGAGTTGTCCAATTTCGACATTCGAAAGACAATTTGGTGAAGATACTGGGTGATCCTCCAATGCCAAGCACCCGATGCTTGCTTGAGGCCATAGATTGGCTTCTTGAGTTGGCACATGGCTTTCGGATGAGTACGGGATTCGAAGCCGGGTGGTTGTACCATTTACACCTCCTCTTCCAATTCGCCTTGAAGAAAGGTGTTCTTGACATCCATTTGGTGGAGATGCCACCCTTTCGCGGCTAAGAGTGCAATTACGGTCTGCACAGTTGTCATCTTTGCCACCGGGGCCAAGGTCTCCTCGTAATCGACTCCGTGCATTTGTGTATATCCTTTTGCGACGAGTCGTGCTTTGAAACGATTTACAGAGCCATCGGCATTGTATTTTTCCTTATAGATCCATCTGCAACCAATCGCTTTCCTGTGAGGTGAATAGGGAAGGCCTGCATTTCTTTGTTCATCACATCGACCCATCGGGGGTCCTTCACGGCTTCGGAAAATGTTTCCGGCTCCCGTGCAGTCGCTACCTTCATCATTAAGGCATAATGATATGCCATGTACTCATTGTAGCCGAATCGGCTTATGAGGTTCTTTTCACGAGTGGACCGGCGTAGCTTCTCGTTCTCATTTGGCCAATTCCGGGTCGATTGGAGTAGAAATCGGAGTCGTCTCCGTATCGTACCAAGATGCCAACTCGTCGAAAACAACGTCTCGACTTACTCGATCTTTTCGGGTAGATGGGTTGTAGCATTTGTACCCCTTCTGTTCAAGCGAGTACCCTACAAGGATACATTTCTCCAACTTCAGGTCGAACTTTTGTCGTGTTTCGTCAGGAATATGCACGTAGGCGATTGAGCCAAAAATCCAAACATGTGATAAATCCAGCTTCTTTCCAAAAACCTCTCATGCGGGGTTACTTCGTGTACCCTAGAGGTTGTACACTTGTTCATGATATATACACCCGTGTTCGCCGCTTCTGCCCAGTACGATTTTAGCAAGTTCTTCTCATTCATCATTGCACGTGCAACCTCTACGATGTGCCGATTCTTTCGTTTGGCTACACCATTTTGCTGAGGTGTATGTCGACACGAGAATTCTCGTCATATTCCTTCCTTTTGGAGATATGCCATAAACTCATCCGAGAAATATTCTTTACCTCCATCTGATTGAAGGTAGTGTACATGCCGACCCGTGGCTTTTTCGATTTCGTTTTTGAACCTTTGGAAGTGGCTAAATACTTCTCTCTTCTGTTTCATCGGGTAACGCCAGGTATGCCAAGAGAAGTCGTTGATGAACATGACATAATATCGGCAACCACTAAATGTTGTCATCGAGGCTGTTCCCCACACATCTGAATGTACTACATCCAGGATCCCTTTGCTCACATTCCTCTCTTTCGGGAATGGATGTCGGCGTTGTTTTCTGAACTGGCATGCATCGCATACGCCCGTAATCTCCTTCTCAGTAAATGTCGGGAGTCCAATTACGACTCCTTTTGACTGCATGTTCTGGAGCTTTTAAAGATTGATGTGGTCGATTCTCTTGTGCCACAGTTTCAAGTCTGTTTCGACTTTGAGGCCTTTTGCGAACATAGTCGATTCACCTCCTTTGATTCGAGGATGAACATTCGGCCTTCTCAGTGACCGTGCGCTATAATTTGATCGTCCTTTTTGATGAAGCACCCTTCATTATTGAATCATACTTGCATACCTTATTCGACAATCTGGCCGACCGAGACCAGGTTTTTTGTGATGGTTGGGACATGCAAGACGTTCTTAAGGTAGGCTTGTTTGCCATCATTTCCGAATTGAACATTCCTGACATGCCGAATTGGGTGAGTCGTATCATCTCCAGTTTCGACATAGCCGGGTCGATCAGGCTTCCGTAATTCTTGGAACCAGTCTTCACGGGACGTCATGTGATTGGATGTTCCTGAGTCGACAAACCATGTGTTATCTGAAGAAGAGGTGCTAGTCGGGGCCTGTGCCGACATTGAGTGTGCTTCATGCCTCATTACGAACATCCCGCCACGATCGTCATAGTCGGAATTCGAAGCGTAGTTTCTGAGTTGTTGGCTAGTCGACGTAGAGTTTCGTATCTTTTTCTGGTACTCCTCTTCATAGTGTCCATGTTTTCTACAGTACCCGCATTCGATTGGGTTGTTACGATTGCTCAGTCTGGTAGGGTGGCTCCCCCTTCTGCCGAACTCTTTGAGACTTTTTCTGTCCTCTTGCCATTGGTGGAAGTTACGCTCTATGGTCGGCTGACCGTGTCGGCCTCGTCCCAACCGACTTCTGTTTCCACGACCGAATCCTCTTTTATCGTCCGACTGTGAGTAGAGCATCTGATCATCAGGCGCATTGTTCCTTCGACCAACAGAATCAATTGAAGGTCGAAAAAGAAGGGAGGGTTCTCCCTCACAAGAATGGCCAATCTGATCATGCCGAATCGAGGTGCCAAGCTACCGAGGCATATTTGCACCATTTCTTCATCGTAGATTACGACATTAATCGAACCGAGGGCATTACATAGTTCCTTGATCTTCAAGGTATAGTCGGTGATCGACATGTCCCTCTGTTGCATGTTGTTTAGCTCTTGTCAAAGTTAGAGCTTTCGTGTAGCCTTATTGGCCGTAAAAATCTTCTTGAGATTTCCCCAAGCTTCTTTCGATGTTTTCGAATCTCGAATATAGCTGAGCATGTGGTCATGAATGCATGACACAAGGAAGTACAACACACGGCTCACGACCTGCTCCCACGGTAGGTAGTCGACGTGTGTCGAGTTGGGTTGCGTTTCGTGAGCTTCCTCAATGTAGCTCCAGTAACCTTGTCCGACAAGGTACTGATGCATCTTGTACTCCCAAGATGCGAAGTTTGTTCTATTGAGCTTCTTGGTGGGGAGAACGCTTCCCATTTGGGTGTTCATTGTCGACCTTCTTCTACTCTTGATGTGAGCTATGCAAAACTCGTTGCTACAATGATAAGTTGGTCTGCGAGCTTGAGCACGACAGACGTGAAGGTGATGGGTTTGGATCAAGCTACCACGCGCTCTGATAACATGTAAAGAATTGAGGGTGGTTTGTGCATCGGAAGGACTGAGTATGTGCACATGAGACAAGAGAGAATGAGAGAGAAAGAAACTGTATATTACATCCAACAGTAACTAAGTTACAAAGGGTTGGTTTAAATACCAACTGATCTAGGGCAAGCGCCCTTGCTACTAATTACAAATCTAGCCTAGTATGATGTCCACTGGCTAGTGTGAACACTGTCTCTATGGGAAGTTGAGTTCGATTCTCAACACATTCTGAGCAAAGACTAGAACGGGAACATTTGCAATGGAACTGTTATGCCCGCGCGATCTGCGATTCATCTTCGAACTCAATGGGCATGATAGCTTCCAAGACGTATGGGAGGTGGAATGGCATGGAGCCAATGCTTGTCTTGTAATTGGTATGGTATGCCCAGAGTGTCGATTGGATTTTGCGGTCCTAATTTGTACGATGCTCATTAACGATTTTGCGGAGAATGCTTTGGAATATCTTGTTTGTGCTCTCCCATTGATCCATTTGCTTAGGGATAGTATGACATACTCCTCCTATGCACGATGGCATAGTGGGGGGTAAGGCAGGCAACAACGTCATTAATGAAATGAGGCTCTTGGTCGCTAACTAGTTCAATCGGGCAGCTGAACCGACACCATATGCACTCATATAAAAATTTCGCGGTCGATTTTGCCGTGTTATCACACAAGGCCTTTGATTTGACCCACTTGGTTCAGTAGTTCGTTACCATGAGGATGTGCATGTTACCGGTTTGTGTGGTTGGGGGTTTGAACGAACCCATGAAATCCAAACCCCACTTCTGGAACGGTTGGAGTGGTAACACTGGGTGATGTGGCATACAAGCCAATTCATGTGGTTGGCCAGTGCGTTGATAGGCGTCACAAGCCTTGGCGAAGGCCGCTTTGCCGGACCTTGCGAGCAGTAACGTCCCCTACGTAGTGATTGCCTGTTATCTGAGCGTGGCAGGTAGTGAGAACAGTGGTTATTTCGTGTTGGCAAACTGCCCTACGCTAGATACCATATGGCGAGCAAAAGTAGAGGATGTCGTCCAACAACCGAAAATTACGGTTGCATGCCGCCGATTGTTTCCGCTCATCACTAGAGAGGTGTGGCGGTGTCATCTCATTAGCCAAGTAGAAGTCCATGTTGTCCAACCAGTAATTGGGGTTGTTGGGTATAGTAGGGGTGGTGGCGACATGGAGGATAGAGGAGTCAGCAAGGTCATCTGGGACCTCTACCCCGCCTTCGCTGGATTCGAGCCGAGAGAGCTAATCCACAATGGCATGCTGCGCGCCGGGTCCGCGAATAACGTCAAACTCAAAGCAGTAATGCCCATCCGGTCATTTTATCGGGCAATGAGCTCTTATCCGCGAAGTAGAGCAACGCGGCGTGGTCCATGTGAAACGTGAATCTTCGCCCAAGCAAGTAGTGTCGGAACTTGGTTACATTAAAAACAAGACCCACGGCATCACGTTCTATTGTTGAGTAGTTGTGTTCGGCCAAGGAAAGACGTTGGCTTCTGTAGAATATTGGTCGGAACCAATGGGGTTTAGACAGCTGCATCAAGACGCTACCTATCGCAATATCCGAGGCGTCCACAAAAAACATGGAACGAATCCTCCGGACGTGGTGGTTGCACTATAAGGGCGTGGGAAAGGAGTATTTTGAGGGCATTAAATGCCTCTTGTTCGGATTTAGTCCAGTGAAACGGCGTACGGTGGACAACTGCATGGAGAGGGCTTGCAAAATCGATGAGGTAGCGCAAGACCCTATTGTGCCAATGCACTTGTCCAAGGAACCGCATGAGGCCCTTAGTGTTGGTTGGAGGTGGTGCTGCAAGGATTTCCTAGACATGGGTCGATTGTGATGCCCTACTGGTTGATGATATGCCCAAGCAACATGTCGTTGGATACCGCAAACACACACTTCAAGGGATTAAGGCAAAGCCCTTACCGGAGGATGTGTGGTTTGGTGGGGGTGGATGTCGTAGAGATTTTCGCCAACGGTGTGAAAATTGAATGGAATGTAGAAAATCGAGTGTGGTTCTTCACACACAACATAAAACAATAATAATGAAGATACTATTTTATACTAGTTTAATATCTTGGTACAAAAAGATGGAGGTCTTCAAGAACTTTTGAATACACTTTACCACATAAGAAATGGACAACTAAGTGGCAAGTTATGTGGGTATGAAGTTTGCGAAGAAAAAGAGAAAAAACAAAACTACAAGATATCCCACATAGACAGGATAAATAAGGATCCCAGAGTATATAAGCAGGGCCAAAATCTATTACTTTGTGTTTATGAGTGGATCATAGAATGTTCAAGGTGACTTGAGCTAAACTAATTAGAGATTGGCTGTGGCCTAACTACTTGTAAAGGTTTTGGCCGGCCGGAAGCGAGACGACAACGACGACTGGACGGAGCCCGCGAGACGGCGACGGACAAGATTGGGATCGGATTGAACCAGTTGGGACAGACGAAGAGGAAAAAGGGGCTATGTATTAATCAAGAAATTAAGCGGAAGAAATCTTGTCTCTCAATCTAAAGTTAAGCATTCTATCTTATCTCAATCTTTCTCTCTTTCAATCTATCTCAAATACTTTCTCGCTAAAGCTAGTGCAAACTTCGAATCCTTTTGGTCCAAAACCCCGGCGGTTCCGCCTCATGATCCGCACGTAGTGACGGATCTTCACGACATAATTAAGTGGTGAACCCGACGTGAAAGAGGCGGTAGGAAGGATCAAGTCGAGGATCGATCGATGCTTGGAGATGGCATCCTCAAGCAATCAATCGGGAGAGTTCGAAAGGATGATGCTAATCATCAAACAAATGATGAGATCTCGGGAAAATGATGGAGAAGGCTGTCAACCGTGTCGTTGAGCTCGAGGGTCAATTTGACGGAAGGAACATTACGAAGTTCCTTGATGCATATAGAAGGGAGATGAATCAGAGGGATGTGTTCGAAGCGCGTCAAATCACAAGTTTCAAGAGAGTGGTCGCCAATAACATCCAAAGATGTGTCATCGAGCTTCAAGAAGGCAAGACAACATGGTCCGAATTCGAGAAAGCGATATTAGCGGAGTTCGCGACGGAAGATTTGTCGAGGATGACTTGACATGCCTTGATGACGTGGGTAGAAAAGAAGAATAAGAGGATGAGCGCTTCGAGGGTGTACGACGAGTTCGACCAAATGTTTTGTCGTCTCCCCGCCACAGACCAAGTGCTGCTTGAGGAGGACAAGACTTTGTACTTCTTGAAAGCTGTGGACATGAAGGATAAACGAGAATTGGGGACTCTTCTTGAAGATGATACCCAAGCAAACGAGATTGTGGCAGACTAGATTGCGGTGAAGTGGGTGTGCAATAGGCTCGACAAGCGTCATTAGTGGGTTGATGACACCGATTTGGCGGGATGGACTTTCGCAGAGAAAACAAGACAACCGAAAGTAGCTGAGCCGCCCAAACAAAGCAACCCAGAAGAAAAGAAGATTGATGATGACATCATCGAAGAACTAGCGAAGAAGTTCGAGATGGTCACGCTAGCCAACATGAATCGTCGGGGCCCCAAAGGAAAAGAACCCTTTAGATGCGTGTGGTGCGATAGCATGGACCACATGAGAAGGGATTGCGCGAGCCTTTGAGATGCCATTTGACAAAATATCGTATACATGGATGGCAACATGATCTGCTCGAGTGAGACTAGAAGACTCCTGTGAGTGAATTTCGGAAGAGGGGGAATTAAGAAAGCTATGGAGGATGCCGAGGTGACTCATGTGGATGCGATGCACTATGCTGCGTTGGCCGGAATAAGAGTCGGGAAAGACAAAACTGAAGCTACGAAAGTGGGAGCAAAGTTCTGGTCTACCGTTTTGGAGTATGAGAAGAAGGGAAAAGTCACTTTGAACAAGGTAGAGTTTGCGAGCCAAAGTGTACAAAGTATCACCGGATGGTCAGATCCGGTGGATGACAACACCATGCTCACGGAAGTGATGTGCGACAACCACGAAGTGTTCGTTGAAGAAAAGAGAAAAAGAATAGAAGAGCAAGGCCCATCAAAAAGACATGAAACAAGGAATGCGAAAAAGAAAGAAGATGCAGAAACGAGTCGAGCGTTACAAACGGAGGAAGGAGACTCGAGCTGGAAAGGGGAGTCAAGCAAATGAGTCGAAGAAACGGTTCGACCCGTGAAGGTTGGTCTTGAAGACCCCGCTCGGAAGACAAGAATTATGCCTACCTATAAGTTAAGGTCAGACATAGAGCAAATGATAGATCTGAAGAAGATTATCGAGGAATGTGTTCTCGATAGGCACGTGACCTTGTCCTTGAGGGAATTGCTCGGTATTACGAAGAAGGAGTTCCATGATACGATCGTGAACCTTGTGAAGAGAAAAAGGCAACAGTTGGACGAGGAAGAAGAGAAGCCACAAAAAGCAAAAACAAATGCCATAACGATGGCAAGGGACGAAGTTGATGAAGATATGGTGGACAACCACTATAGTCGACCTCATTGGGCACGAGTGACAACGGAGACGCCGATGAAGATCGGGGAGAAGAAAGAGACTGTGGTAGCCTTGATCGACCATGGCTCGGAGATCAACCTCATGTCAACCGACTTCTACAAAAAAGGAAGATGGCCAATTAATACAAACCACGGATGGAAGATTCGAGCAGCAACAAAGGCGACAAAAGACTTGTACGAAGCTTGTCCAAATGTTAAAGTCACGATCGGGGATGTGGAGATGGATCAACACTTCTTCTTACAAGAATCGGCTTCGCATCCTGTCATCCTAGATCAACCGTATATCACATCATCCCGGATGGAGACCAAGGTGTTCGATAATGGAGCAGCCTTCACGCGAATCAAGAGTCTTGACAATCAAAGATCTGTTCAATTCCTAATGGTGCGAGCTAATCATGAAAGAAATCGAGATTTTCTTGGAGGCGAATCCTCGGATTTTTAGAGCAGACTATTGAAGCATGGGGCACAAATACTCCGAGTGATCACAAGTCCCCACAAGAAAGTAGAGCGCGTGGATTGCGAGGAGAAGCAACATGTGTCACCCCGAGTGGCACATGTAAACTAGTACTTCCCAACAAGAAGGACAAGCGTCGGACACAAGACTTCGAGAAGATGCTGAAAGAAGAAAACATAATAGACGAAGAGGAGTTCGTGACTCATATTATGGAAGAAGCCTCATTTAACGACACCATCGGCGAAATCGAGGATGTCATGGACTTGAGCTATCTTCAAGATCGACACGTGATTTCAGTTAACTCCATCAACATGTACGCTATCATCGATGAATACCATCGTGGCATCTTGATGGAGGAAGCTGAAGTCAACACAAAATATAAAACAGTGGATAAGAAGATCAAGTCAGTTGCAGTTCCACTACCGGAAGATAGCTGGCAAAAGATGAAGAAAGTCACTAACAATCCAAGCTTAAGAGATCAAAAGGCAATAAGTCATGTCTTCACCGAAGAGACGAAAGGAAAGCTACGAGTTGGAAGGGAGCATTTCCTCCTCCCTGAAGAGGAGCGAATGTTTCGTGACATGAGAAGGCTTTCGCATTTTTCCCACAAGAAATCATATGTGCTAATCCAAGGACGATAAAGGTGATGGTGATCTTCATGGTGCCGCATGTGCCTTGGAAAATTTTGTAAAAGATTATGTGCGGAAGCAATAAAAAACCAAACACACAGAAAATACGTAGGTTTAATGGAGAGCTTGAGTATACACAGTACACGGGAGAGACAGAGAGAGAACACAAAAGGCGTAATTCAAAAAATACTAACTCTCTGTACATACACCGTGCTCAGTGATTACACAAGTACTGATAGTACTTGATTGCTCATAAATGAGCCTTGACACTTACTCCCAAAACTATTCCTTATGAGGAATATCTCTCTAACGGCCTTTCGGTTTACGCACCGATACGGCCTCTCGTTACGCACCGGTTTGCGTATCCGTTTTACGCACCGGTCCAGCCTAACCGATAGGTCCCAACCGATCCGGTCCTCGGCTTGCTCAGCCGATCTAGCCGATGTTGAGCTTCTCACTCAACACTCCCCCTCAAGCTCAACTTGAGGCTCTTCGAGATCTTCCGGATCACCGCTCCGGTTCCTCTTGGCTCCACGCCTCGCTCGCACTCCTCGGCCTGTTCGACTTCGCGCGCTTCGACCCTTCCGGTCAGCTTGTCTACTCCTACAACCCTTCACAACTCCCTTGCTGTCACAGTGTTGGCGCTTCTCCTGCTGCCTTCTTTTCCGCTTGGCCCTCGGTTGATTCAGTGTATCCGAATCAAACATCCAAACTGACTCGGTTAGCTCTGATCGGTTTTCGCTCTCGTCCGAGTTGGCTGTCTCCAACTCATCTGCGGTCTTCTTGCCCTTGACGGCGTCATCTCCCCCATGCTTGGTTGGCTTCGGCTTTTTCTTTCGGCTGCTCCCCTTATGTCTGCTTTTGGACTCTTCCATTGATCCGCCCTCGGCTTCTTCAGCCAATCCGAAGTCGAATTCGTCATCCGACTCGGTGTCGCGGTCTTCGTCTTCCAGAACTTCTCTCCCTCTTCCGTGGTCATTCGGAACGTCTCTCCCCCTCAAGTTCGGCATGTCGAGGTGACGCAACCCAAGTGTACCCGAGAATTGCCGCAACTTGTCCAGACCAAGAGGCTTGGTGAAGATTGTTGGGTAATGACGCTTTTGAAACCTCTCGGCCACAACCGAGGACACACGCGTTAGTGCAGCAGTGAATCGAAAACACAGAGAGAGACTCGAATGCACAGGGTTTAGTGTGGAAAACCCTAGACGGGAAAAACCACGGGAGTGCAAGACTCCAACTATCACTATACGCAGGGAATGTACAATGGCGAGCTGCAAGGCGACGACCTTGAGCTCGCTGTCCTCGCCACAGGCGGCGGTATTACACAAAGGCGTCCACCTCTTCCTTCCTCTCTCTCTCTCTCACTCTCTCTCTCGGCTGCTCTCACTTCGCTCCCTCTTCGTGGAAAACAGAAAAATGAGCAACAACTACAAAACTGTTTGCCCTAAGTCATATTTATACACATATGACTTTCGGGCTATTTACAAATATAGTCTCGAGGGCCCTTGGCAAACATATTCACAAATATGTCCCCGCATCCGGATCTCTCTCCGGGTACATTCGTCATCCGGCTCCGTAGCCGGGGTCTTCATCATCCGGATCCGAAACCGGGGTCTTCATCATCCGGATCCCGAACCGGGTACTCCTCATTCGGGTCTTCATTCCCGATTCCCGGACATCCGACCATCCCATCCGGAGGGACCGTAATCCCAACAAACTCCCCCTTCACTTCGGCATGGGATGTCTTTCCAGTCCGACCCTCTTCCGGCACGCTTCCAGCTTGTCGGGTGTGAGCACTTTGGTCAGCATATCTGACCCGTTCTCGTCCGTGTGGATCTTCGTCAGCACGAACTCCTTGTCTTCTATCCTTTCCCGGATCCAGTGGTATCTACGCTGGATGTGTTTCGTCCGGGAATGGTAGGCCGCGTTCTTCGCAAGGTGGATGGCACTCTGACTATCGCAGTAGAGCCGGCACTCTGACAAACATGCAGTGATCGGACTGCGTTTTGTGGTACCCTTCGTCGGTCATGAAAGAGTTGAACTTCCGGTACCATTGCCGGGGAGCCTGCTTCAGTCCGTAAAGGCTCTTCTTCAACCGGCATACCAGGTGCTCCTTCCCTTCCTTCTCGAATCCTTCCGGTTGCTGCATGTAGATCTCTTCTTCGAGGTCACCGTGAAGGAATGCCGTCTTCACGTCCATCTGTTCTACCTCGAGGTCCATGCTTGCCGCTATGCTCAGCACCGTCCGGATGGAGATCATCTTCACTACCGGGGCAAATATCTCGTCGAAGTCGACGCCCTTCTTCTGCTGGAACCCCTTCACCACGATCCTGGCTTTGTATCTCGGGGGGTTTCCGGCATCTCCCGGTTTCAGCTTGAACACCCACTTGTTTCGAAGTGTCCGCTTTCCTTTCGGCAACTCCACAAGTTCATATGTGTGGTTCTCATGCAGGGAATCCATCTCCTCCTGCATGGCACTTAACCACCTGCGGCTATGGGTGTCAAGCTTTGCTTCTTCAAAACTCTCCGGCTCCCCCTCGTCGGTTAGCAGCACGTGCTCTGGTTCCGGAAATCTCCGGGGGGCCCTTCTCTCTCTTAGAGGATATCTCCGTTCCGGAGCTTCGGTAACCGGATCCTCCGTTTCCTCTTCATCCGAATCCATTTCGGGATCGGGGCCGGTTCCAGTATCAGTTTCATCTTCCTCGGCCGGTTCTGTTTCTTCACCGTCTTCGGCCGGATCCTCGAGTGCTAACCGGTCCCTTGCCGGTCGGGACTGCTCTTCGTAGAGTTGATCCTCACCGGTCGACTTGGAGCTCTTCATCTTCTTCTCCGACTCCCAGTCGGCGAGTGTCTTGTCCTCCATGAAGATGATATCTCGACTCCTGAATATCTTCTTGTCGACCGGGTCCCATACTCGGTAGCCGAACTCGTCGTCGCCGTAACCGAGGAATATGCATGGCCGGGTCTTTGGATCTAGCTTTCCTCTTCGGTCCTTTGCCACATGCACATATGCGAGACACCCGAACACCTTCAGATGCCGGTAGGATACTTCCCTACCGGTCCACACTCTCTGCGGCGTGTCTCCGTCCAAAGGTACTGAGGGTGATCTGTTTATCACGTATGTCGCCGTCAACATTGCCTCAGCCCAAAACCCCTTGGGTAATTTCGCATGCGCCAGCATACTCCGGACCCTCTCCATTATGGTCCGGTTCATCCTCTCGGCCAGCCCGTTTAGTTCCGGCGTCTTCGGCACAGTAAACTCAAGCCGGATTCCCTTCGAGCGACAGTACTCCGCGAACTGCCCCCGGTATTCCCCTCCGTTATCCGCTCGTATCGCTTTCAGCTTCTTGCCGGATTCCCTTTCCACTCTCGCGTGGAGTTCTTTGAAGACGCACAACACTTGGTCCTTTCTCTTCAACGGTGCCGTCCACAGCTTCCGGTTGTGGTCATCAATGAATGTCACGAAGTACTGGGCTCCGCCATGTGACTTCGTTTTTACTTGACACACGTCAGTGTGCACCAACTCCAATGGTGCGCTACGTCTCGTCGGTGGCCTTGAGTGGAAGGAGGCTCGGTTCTGCTTACCGGCCAGGCAATCGGTGCACTTCTCCAGATGCACATGCTTCACTGGAATAAGGTTGTCTTCTGCAAGCCTCTTCATCCCCTTCTCGCTCATGTGGCACAGTCTCTTGTGCCACAGCTCACCGGCAGTGTCAGCTGCCACGTTCAGCTCCTCCGGACATAGCCGGGAATTCATCAGGTACAGTGTGTTGACCTTCCGGGCCCGAGCCACTATCAGGCTCCCTTTGCTGAACTTCATGACACCGTTCCGGATGCTACCCGTGTAGCCTTCATCGTTTAGCCTCCCGGCCGAAATCAGGTTCAATCGAACCTCCGGAACGTGTCGAACATCCTTCAGCAGCATCTTGCATCCGGTTGATGTCATCAGCCACACGTCTCCTATGCCGGCAATCCGGCATGTACCTTCATTTCCCATCCGGACACAGCCGTGCTCACCGGCTGTGTAGGATGAGAAGTATTTCTTCTCCGGGGTCAGGTGGAACGACGCTCCGGAATCGACCACCCAGGTCATCTCTTCACCGACAAGGTTCAGCTCCCTCTCTTCGGTAATGAGCATTATCTCTTCTTCACTTGCCGCGAGTGCCGTCGTTCCTTTCCGGTCCTGCCCTCGCCGATCCGGACCTCTCCGGTCCGTGGCTCCCCGGTATGCACCGTTTCGCTCCGGTGACTTCTTCGAATCGGTGTCGTCGGCTCCGTTGTCTTTTCGGTAATGCCGACAATTCTTCCGGAAGTGCCCCGGCTTCCCACAGTGGAAGCATGTGGGCCTTCCTCTTGACTGCGACCGGGTCCCCGACTTCTCCCGTCTTTGCGGACTCCGGTTCCGTTGTCTTCCCCGATCCGATTCGGTAAGCAGCATCTTCGGATCGGAGGCCGGTTCTTTATCTCTCCGACGCGCTTCTTCGTTCAAAATACTTGTCTTTACCGTTTGTAGGGACAAGTTATCTTCGGTGCAGGAGGTGCTGAGAGTCACCACCAAGTTCTCCCAGCTTTCCGGCAATGTACACATTAGGATGATGGCTTGCATTGCCTCCTCCAACGGGAACTTGATCGCCGCAAGCTGGTTCACGAATCCCATGAACGTGCTTACGTGTTCCACCATACTCTCGCCGTCCCGGTACTTGAGGTTCACTATCTTCCTCATCAGGGAGGTCCGGTTCAACGCATTCTTCCTCTCGTAGAGGCCCGACAGCTTCCGCCACATCTCATATGCGTTGGTGTCGTTCGCCACATGTTGTAGAACGCTCACGTCGACGTATTGCCGAATGGTTGCAACGGCTTTCCGGTTCAGAAGCCTCCATTCCGTCTCAAGTACCCCCTTGGGTATTTCCGATCTGTCGATCGGTTCATACAGGTCCCGAACAATGAGCAGATCCTCCATCTTTATCTTCCAGTCGGCGTAGTTCTGCGCATTCAGCACCATCATCCCCGGCTGCCCGCTGCTGCCGCCTTCCATTTTCTGCACTGCAGTTGCTCTGATACCAGATTGTTGGGTAATGACGCTTTCGAAACCTCTCGGCCACAACTGAGGACACACGCGTCAGTGCAGCAGTGAATCGAAAACATAGAGAGAGACTCGAATGCACAGGGTTTAGCGTGGAAAACCCTAGACGGGAAAAACCACGGGAGTGCAAGACTCCAACTATCACTATACGCAGGGAATGTACAATGGCGAGCTGCAAGGCGACGACCTTGAGCTCGCTGTCCTCGCCACAGGTGGCGGTATTACACAGAGGCGTCCACCTCTTCCTTCCTCTCTCTCTCTCTCACTCTCTCTCTCGGCTGCTCTCACTTCGCTCCCTCTTCGTGGAAAACAGAAAAATGAGCAACAACTACAAAACTGTTTGCCCTAAGTCATATTTATACACATATGACTTTCAGGCTATTTACAAATATAGCCTCGAGGGCCCTTGGCAAACATATTCACAAATATGTCCCCGCATCCGGATCTCTCTCCGGGTACATTCGTCATCCGGCTCCGTAGCCGGGGTCTTCATCATCCGGATGCGAAACCGGGGTCTTCATCATCCGGATCCCGAACCGGGTACTCCTCATTCGGGTCTTCATTCCCGATTCCCGGACATCCGACCATCCCATCCGGAGGGACCGTAATCCCAACAAAGATGTCGGTAGTTTGCCGATCCGTCGGATCATACTGAAGTTTGACTTCACCAAAAAGGACACCCTCACGGACAATGTGCTTGGTCCGTGTGTGGAAAATGGGGTTCTTCGCGAGCTAGATGCTGCTGAGGTTGTTGCAGTAGATCGTCGTCGGATCCGACACCTCCTCTTGCAGGTCCTTAAGTAGCCGCTTCAACCATATGGCTTCGCATGTCACGACAGCCGCTCCTCGGTACTCAGGTTCAGTGCTCGACAGTGCAACTGTCGACTGTTTCTTACTGCTCCACGTTGTCGTGACACTCCCAAGAGAGAACGCATATCCGGACGTGGATCGGTGATCGGCGGCGTTGCTAGCCCAGTCAGCATCGGTGTAGCCAACCAATTGCGGGGCTGTATCGGACCGATATAGTAGCCCCCGGTCCTTAGTGCCGCTGACGTACCGAAGTACGCATTGTGCGCACTAAAGGTGTTCCTCGGTCGGTCGCGCCATGAACTGACTGATCACCCTGATCGGATAACTGAGATCGGGTTGGGTGATTGTCAAGTAGATAAGGCTTCCGACAATTTGTCGAAACCTCGTCGGGTCGCATACCTTTCCGGAATTGGGGCAAAGCTTGACGGTTCTATCCAGAGGAGTCGAGATGGACTTACAATCTGCCATCCCGAATTTGAAGAGCATATTTAGTGCGTAATGATGTTGGTTGATCAGTATGCCTTCGGGGGTGCGGATCACTTCGATCCCGAGGAAGTAATGAAGGTCCCCCAGATCCTTCATGTCGAATGATGCCGCAAGCTGGAGCTTCACGCTGTCGATTTCACCTAGGTTGGCACCGGTGATGACCAAGTCATCAACATATAGTAAAATAATCACCAGACCGAGTCGACCTTTCCGGATGAACAGGGAAGAATCCGATTTTGACGTAGCAAAGCCCATCCGACGAAATTGCTGCGTGATCTTCGCGTTCTAGGCATGCGAGGCTTGCTTCAGTCCGTAAAGGAACTTCTTCAATAGGCATATTGCCAATGTGTTCGTTCTGGAGTGAAATCCGGGGGTTGTACCATGTACACCTATTCCTCAAGCTCACCTTGCAGGAACGCATTCTTTACATCCATCTGATGTAAGTGCCAACCCTGTGCCGTAGCTATCACGAGCAAAACACGGACGATCGTCATCTTCGCGACCGGCGTAAACGTCTCATCGTAGTCGATGCCGTGTTTTTGCGCGTAGCCTTTTGCCACTAATCGGGCCTTGTATCGGTTGACCGAGCCGTTGGTGTTGTAGTTGACCTTGTACACCCACCTACATCCGATCGGCTTCACACTCTTCCGTGTGTCAACCAGGTCCCAGGTCTCGTTTTCCGCCAATGCGTGCATCTCTTTCTCCATCGTGGCGCGCCAATTCACGTCCTTACCCGCTTTTGCATAGCTCTCCGGCTCACGCACTTCTGCTACACGGGTCATGTACACATAATGATGCGCCATGTACTCATTGTATCCGAACCGCACAACTGGGTTCTTTTGGCGGGTAGATCGGCGTAATTTCTCATCAGCCGCTGTTGAGGCTTTCTTGGCCGACGCGGACTTCAGTCTCGAAGACCCGTCGTCACTTCCCTCAGAGTAGGATTCGCGTTGATCCGACTCGTTCCTATCTGTGCCGTAATCCGACACCTTCTTCTCCCCTTTTTCTTTGCGTAAGCCATCTCCTTGGCTTCCTGCGCGGGGAATGCATGGCCGAGTCTCCGCTAGTCGCCGACTCTTCATTAGACTGGTCGAACCGACTCAATCGTTCATTCGGTCCACTTAATCGAAACGAAATTAGACTCTCTTCGCGTGTCCCGATTTCAGGCTCATCCGGAGGCATCTCGGCCTTGCTGACCTCATTGTTAGAACTTGGATTGGAGGTGAGGTCCGAAGTCGAAGGCAAGTACCAGGACGCGGACTCGTCAAACACAACGTCGCGGCTCACGCGCGCTTGTTTGGTGCGCGGGTTATAACACTTATAACCCTTCTACTCATTCAAGTAACCGACCAAGATACATTTCTTGGCCTTTGCGTCCAGCTTTCTCCGTTTCTCCTTTGGCACATGCACATACGCAATGATACCGAACACCCTCAAGTGTCGCAAGTTCGGCTTCGTTCCGAAATATTGCTCGTGTGCCGACACTTTGTCTCCGATCCGGTTCTGGATGTATACCGCGGTCCTTACCGCCTCGGCCCAGTAGAACTTGGGCAAGCTCTTCTCCTTCAGCATTGCCCGTGCCGATTCCACAACTGACTGATTCTTCCTCTCGGCCACGCCGTTCTGCTCCGGTGTGTATCTACAACTGAATTCGCGGCGAATTCCCATTTGTTGTAGGTAACCGTTGAATTGACCGGAAAAGTACTCTTTCCCGCCATCCGACCGCAGGCACTTGATCTTTCGTCCCGTTTCCGTTTCCACGAACCCTTTGAGGTCACGGAAACAGTCGAAGACTTCGCTCTTCCTCTCAATGAGGTAGATCCACGTGTGCCGCGTGTGGTCGTCGATGAAGGAGACGAAATATCGGCTCCCGCCAAGACTAACGTTTTGTGCCGGCCCCCACACATCGGAGTGTATAAGGTCGAGCTTGTTCCGGTTCCGATTACGCTTGCTGGGAAAGGGAAGTCGGTGTTGCTTCCCAAGCTGGCAGGCTTCACAAATTTGTGACTTCCGGCCACTAAATTTGGGCAATCCGAACACCACCTATTTTGATTGCATGTCCTGAAGCCGCTGATAGTTGACGTGGCCTATCCACTTGTGCCATGAGTCGATGTCTGACTCGACTTTTTCTCCCTTCGCGAACATTGCGGTGCCACCGTCATTAGAGTCGAGGATGAACATCCTCCTATCTCTGCGCCCTTGCACAATAACACATCCTTCTTCCTCAATGAAGCACCCGAGGTGTGTAAACCGGACCTCCATCCCTTGGTCGACGATTTCCAGCTTTGTGTCTAGTCACGAAGACTGACCCTTTTCCAGCTTCTCTGGATCCCTTGGCATAGTGCGATCGTTGCTGATTTCCTTTGTCGGTCTGTCCGGAACCTGTTCCGGACCCGGTTCTTTCCGAATCGGCGCGCTTTTTCCAGCACTCCCTCTCCCTGTGGCCTTTCTTGCCACAATACCAGCATTCCGTGGCGGATTTCCCTTGCCGGTTCTCGTCGCCTTGACTCCCCCTATTTACGGAGGGTCCCGAATTGTTGTCAACATCACTTCGGTGCCTTCTTCCTTGATCCCGTCGGTCGCCTCCATTGCGTACCGACTTGACTCATCCACCACGACCACGGGGCCTATCTCTATAAGGAGCATCGACTGTAAGTCGAAAAACGACGGTATATTCTCCCGTGTACACACAGTAGTTCGAAACGCTCCAAACTTTGACGCCAAACCCCCGAGACAGACCTGTACCATCTCACTTTCCTCGATGTTCACATCGATGGAAGCTAAGGAGTCACATATGTCCTTGATCTTTGAGGTATAGTCAGCCACCGACAAATCGCATTGTCGTATGTTGCTCAACTCCTGTCGGAGCTGAAGCTTCCTAGCTGTGGTGCTCGCGGTGAAGATCTTCTTCAGATTTTCCCACGCACCCTTCAGCGTTTTTGCATCCCGAACATAGCTTAATAGTTGTTCGCCCACACAAGACGCGAAATAGTACAGCACTCTGCTCGCCGATTGTTCCCACACCGAGAAGTCTTTGTGTGTCGAATTGGGTGTTGTGTCATTTGCTCCATCGACATAGCTCCAGTAACCATGTCCAAGCAGGTACTGGTGCATCTTGTAAGACCAAGAAGCGTAGTTGTTTCTGTCGAGGTTCTCCGTCGGAAGCGAGCTAGCCATGCCTCTATCCATCGAATTTGCCTGTTCTTCTTGGTTGGTTTTTCTTTCAAGCTATGTCAGCTGCAAAGGTTCTCAACCCTCGCGCTCTATTACCATGTAAAAGATGATGTGCGGAAGCAATAGAAAACCAAACACACAGAAAATACGCAGGTTTAATGGAGAGCTTGAGTATACACAGTACGTGGGAGAGACAGAGAGAGAACACAAAAGACACAATTCAAAAAATACTAACTCTTTGTACATACACCGTGCACAATGAGCACCTTTTATACAAGCCCTGACAATCGGGCTGACACAAGTACTGGCAATACTTGACTGCTCATAAATGAGCCTTGACACTTACTCCCAAAACTATTCCTTACGATGAATATCTCTCTAACGGCCTTTCGGTTTACGCACCGATACAGCCTCTCGTTACGCACCGATACAGCCTCTTGTTACGCACCGGTTTGTGTATCCATTTTACGCACCGGTCCGGCCTAACCGATCGGTCCCAACTGATCTGATCCTCGGCTTGCTCAGCCAATCCGGCCGATGTTGAGCTTGTCTCTCAGCGAATTTGAAACCGAAACCGGTTCTGAGAGGACACCTACCGAAGTTGATCGAGCTCTTAAAGGAGAAGTTGAATATGGGAATTATAGAACCGTCGAATGCTCCTTATTCTAATAGGTGGTTCACGGTGCTGAAGAAGAATGGATCATTGCGATTCATCCAAGATCTTCAACCCATCAACAAGGTGACAATTCGGAATGCTAGAATCGGTCCGAGCATGGACGAATTTGCCGAAGCGTTTGCAGGGCGGTCCATCTACTCCATTGGAGATCTCTACTTTGGATATGACCAATTCTAGTTGGTGATCGACAGTCGTGACATTACAACCATGAGGACTCCGATCGGGCTCGTGCGGATGTGTACCTTGCCTCAAGGTGCAACGAACTCGGCATAAACAAGGTCTTGAAGGATTGCATCCCGGACATCACGATGCCATTCTTGGATGATATTCCGATAAAAGGATGTTCGGATGAGGAGAAAGATAAATCAAAAGATAAGGAAGGGTGTAGGAAGTTCGTCGCGGATCATATGAAAGATTGTGAGAAGGTGCTCGAAAGGCTCGAAGATGCGAATTTGACATTTTCGGGAGAAAAATCCGCATTCGGGCAACGATAGATCTTGGTGGTAGGTCACTTGTGTGGAGCATATGGCCGGAAGCCTTCGCCATCCAAGGTGAACACGATCCAAGATATGAAAGAAGAATGCGTAAACCAAACGGAGATTCGAAGGTTCCTTGGTGCATGCGTGTTTTATCATATCTTGATTCCACACTACGCTCATGTCGTTGAGCCTTTATATGGATTGCTAAAGAAAAGAATGAAGTTTGAATGGCAAGACGAACACACAAACGTGATGCAAAGATTGAAGAAATTACTTCTTGAAGTTCCAACACTAAGAAAGGCCGACTATACCAACGGGAGGCCAATTTATGTGATTGTAGATACGAGCCCAACCGGAATCGGGTGGGTCATCAACCAAGAAGGAGAAGATAAAGCACAGTATGCAATCCGGTTCAGAGCAAAGGTTCTCAACGAACGACAACGAGGATACGCCCAAGTCAAGCGGGAACTTTGGGGTATTGTATCGACAATGAAGACGGACAAAAACTACCTGATCAGGTCGGAAGTGATAATTGAGACAGATTGTCTCCCAATCCTCGGGATGATCTCAGGATGTAAGAACCCAGATCTAGCTATGCTAAGGTGGATCGGCTATATCAAATCTTTAAGCCCAGAGATCCGCCACATTGCAGGGAAGAAGAACACCATGGCTGACATGTTGTCGAGGGCAAGATTTGAGAATGAAGGTGACATGGTTTCGGAAGATGAAGACGTCACCCTCGACTTCTTCAAGATGGCTCGACTATCGGCGGAAGACAAGGGCACCCTAACCCTCCACACCTTCAACAAGGACGAGTACAAAGGAGAGTGGTTATTGATCGATAGATTCTTAAGAACAATGACGACGGATGCTTCATTGATGAAGGAGGAATCTCTACGAATCTAGAAGAAAGCTTACCAATACTTCTTGAAGGGAGGATTCCTTTGGCGTCACCCAAAAAGAAGGACAGAAATGCAATGTCGAGTGGTGGTAAAGAAAGAAGAGCAAGTGACGTTGATGACCGAATTCCACGAGCATCCTTGAGCAGGTCATAGAGGAACATGGACGACATTCGAAAATGTTGAAGGAGAAGTATAGTGGCCAAGCATGTACAAAGATGTACTCCATTTCATGTCTACATGAGAAATTTGCCAAGTACATTCGAATATACGTCATCGTGATGAGCTACAACCGACATACCCGCTCACCATACACTTCAAATGGATGTGGATTTAGTCTCGATGACAATGGGAGTGGGACAAATGAAGTACTTAGCTCTAGCAAGAGAAGACCTACAAATAAGACGACGTCAGCAATTTGCAAATATCTACTCGAAGAGGTTGTCTACCGATATGGATGTGTGGGAAAGATAGTGGCCGACCGAGGGGAGTTGGATGCACACGAAGCAACGGAGCTCTTCGAACGACTAGGCGTGAAGCTCTCCCTCAAGACTGCCTACAATCCATAAGAGAATGGGAAGATCGAGCGAGGGCATGGACCAATCGTCAAAGCCATCGTATGAGCATGCAATGGTCGAGTCGGGAATTGGCCACGACTATTGCCTTATGCTTTGTGGGCCGACAGAACTACACATAGTTTAGTGACAGGGTATATGCCAATGGAGCTTATGTATGGACAAAAGCCGATAATGCCCATCGAAAGGACGATCGCCTCATGGGTAGCGATACCATGGGAGAACGAGATGAGCCGAGAAGAATTATTAGCAGCACGAATAAGGCAACATGAAAGGAGACTTGAAGATCTAGAAAAAGCGTGAAAGATGATGGAGGCAACCCAAATGAAGAATAAATTTCGGTTCGACAAGACACATTGACTGCGTCCCAAGAAGATCGAAGAAGGAGATTGGGTATTGTTCTACGATAGCAACCTGGACAATCAACACAGTATAACAAGGAAGTTCGCAAGAAGATGGTTTGGATTGTATGTAGTGATAAGTGCCAACGACAATGCCACATACCACCTTGCGGAGCTAGATGGATCAAGATTGGCCATACCCATTGCTAGAAAAAGAGTAAGGATTTTCAAGAAAAGACAAGACGAGGATCCTAACCTCGATCACCTCGACGATGAAGATAGTAGGACGGAACCTACAAACTTGAGTTATGTACACGAGGACGTGGAGGAATCTGATTGATCACCGTAGCCAAAATCTCATACTCTCTCTTCTTGGCACGTACCGGAGGACGTGTGGTTTGGTGGGGGTGGATGTCGTAGAGATTTTCGCCAACGGTGTGAAAATTGAATGGAATGAAGAAAATCGAGTGTGGTTCTTCACACACAACATAAAACAATAATAATGAAGATACTATTTTATACTAGTTTAATATCGTGGTACAAAAAGATGGAGGTCTTCAGGAGCTTTCGAATACACTTTACCACATAAGAAATAGACAACTAAGTGGCAAGTTATGTGGGTATGAAGTTTGCGAAGAAGAAGCGAAAAAACAAAACTACGAGATATCCCACATAGCAAGATAAATAAGGATTCTAGAGTATATAAGCAGGAACAAAATCTATTACCTTATGTTTATGAGTGGATCATAGAATGTTCAAGGTGACTTGAGCTAAACTAATCGGATGAATGGGTGTGGCCTAACTACTTGTAAAGGAAGGTTTTGGCCGACCGGAAGCGAGACGACGACGACGACCAGACGGAGCCAGCGAGGTTGCGACAAGACGGAGCCGGCGAGACGGCGACGGACAAGATCGGATCGAGATCGGATTGAACCGGTCGGGACAAACGGATCGGTCGGTTGATCGCAGTGCATGGTGTTTTGAAGATTTTCGATGTAAATACAAGACCAAAAGCCTAGTAGTATTTTGTGTTTTAAAAGGGATGTGAGCAAGGCTTGAACCTTGCACCTCCAAGTTGATATCTTCAAAAGCTATACTTTGATCATTTTACATGTAAATTCTCATACGTGAGAGCTTGAATGAGTGACATGGTTATTATGTAACACATGTAATACATGAGGGCCAAATGGCAAACATGCATCTCATGCATGTCTTGCACCCTCACAGGCATCATATGCATGGGAGCATCTATAAATTCGTTATCCCATTTTTGTGATTTATTAATCTTGTCTCTCAATCTAAAGTCAAGCATTCTATTTATCTCCATCTCTCTCTCTTTCGATTTATCTTAAATACTTTCTCGCTAAAGCTAGTGCAAACTTTGAATCCTTCCGATCCAAAACCCTCGCGGTTCTGCCTCACGATCCGTACGTTGTCGTAGTGTAATTCACACACTACGTGAAAATTGCATTTATTTTTCCTCCGGATGGGGCAAGGAGGAACCGGTAATGAGGACCCGGTAAGGAGAACCGGTGAGAACCGGCAAGGAGACCCGGTTAGAACCGGATTAACCAGAACCGGCAAGAGCCAGATAAAGAAGGCCGGTGAGAGTATCTCACCGGATGAAGAGACAAATTTGTAAAATAGAAGAAAATATTTATTACATACATAGGGCAGGATTCAAACCCTATACCTCCATGTAGACAAACCCCAACCTTACCATTGTACTAACTTATTCTAAGTGTTCTAAACATAGATTTAATACGTATAAGACCTTTATTTACCCCTACCTTTATTGAAAGGTAAGTATGCATTTTTAATGCGTGAATACTTTATTTATAAGAAAAATGTACACTAATAAAAAATTACTCGTGCACATTTAGTGTGCATGAACACTTTAGGAAAAGCATGAAGCTATGCTTAGCCTCTTCCATCCTTATATAAGGAGGAGAGAAAGATGTATGAGGGGGTTGATTATTTATAAGGATTGACCAATATAATATAATCGTGGGATTCACGAATTTGTGATTAACATTGTCTCTTACTATCTAAATATTGATTAAATATACCAAACTCATGGGATTCACGAGATTCATAACTTACCTCTCTTTCTACCTATTCATTACTAGCCTTATCTCATATTCTGCTTTCTCCTAGTCCAAAACCTCAGTGGTTCCCACTCGACTCACGCAACGATCCGGAACTGAAAGGCACGACAACGTAGTGACGGATCTTCACGACACCGCTCTTGCGACAACGTTGGAGGCATTTATCGAGATGCGCAAGGTGCTCGCCTTTGGAACTGAAGACCGCAAAGTCATCTAGGAATACCTGCATAAACCCGGGTATGTATTCCTTGAAGATCTCCATTATAATATGTTGAAACGTCGCGGGATCTGTCATGAGCCCAAACATCATGACCATGGTGATATACACTCCTCAATCTATGACAAAGGTTGTTTTTTCTTCGTCCTCTGGGGCCATGCGAACTTGGTTATAACTGTTGAATCCATCCAAGAAACTGTAGAGTTCATGTCGAGAATGGAGTTTGTGAAGGGGATCGGGAAAGCATCGGTGATCGTATTTGTGCTCAACTTTCTATAATCGATGCAGACTCGGATTTTCCCATTCTTCTTCGAGACGACCATGATTGGACTAAACCATGTGGCCATCTTAACTAGTCGAACGGACCCCATGCCGAGGAATTTGTTGATTTATTCCTTGATCTTTTCGACGTAATTAGGGTTCATTCTATATCGTCGTTGCTGGATGGGCTTTGCATCCGTTTTCAAAGTAATTTTGTGGTGATAAAACTGTGGGTCGAGCCCTGGCATGTCAGTGTGCGACCATGCAAAAACATACTTGTCCGACAGCAATAGACACTCCAGTTGCGTTCGAAAGGAATCGGGAAGATGCTTTGCAACTAGGACTACGTGGCGTGTGCCCTGCGTTCCTAGGTTCAGCTCCTCCAGCTTGGTTGCTTGAACCCTTTGTGGATAGTGTGAGGTCACATTCCAGGTTTATGGAGGCCTGGTCAAGCTCGACTAATGCTTCCAATGAAGGAGAGGGTAATGATTCCGCATCTAGGGCAGACACAACAGTCAACTCAGACAATTGTGCACGTTGGTAAAGGATGTCGAGTACGTCTATCTCGAACAATGGTACAAAATCAGGATTTTCCTCTTGATACACGTCGACTTCCTCTTCCGTCATGCCTTCAAGCATGTTGACTGTTTCACAACACACTAGAGTGACTGTTTGCGGCGACCTAGGAGCCACGGTCGTGTCGATGCGGATTTTATGGCCATTGCGGCGGATCGTGAGTCAATTATTCGGCCAGTCCTGCTTGATCTAGACCGTGCAAAGCCATGGTCATCCAAGGAGGAGAGGATATCGACCGTTATCAGCCAGGCGCAATACCATTGTAGAGATTTGGAATGTTTCGCCTCCTAGAATGAGAATGAGGTCTTTGAGCAACCCCAACGACTTCACTGCACTAGTATCTACCATGCGGTCCTGTGCAGATGGAAGGGGCAACATGCCCACTCCGAGATTCCTAGGTCACGGCAAGTGGTACGGATCACTTCGATCCCGAGGCAGTAATGAAGGTCGCCAAGATCCTTCATTTCGAATGACGCCGCAAGCTAAGACTTTATGCGGCCTATTTCATCTAGGTCAGCACCGACGATGACTAGATCATCAGCATAGAGTAAAAGACTAACCGGTCCATGTCGACCTTGTTGAATGAACAATGAAGAGTCTGACTTCGATGGCGCAAACCCCATCTTACGCAACCGTTGCGTAATCTTCGCGTTCCAAGCTCGCGGGGCTTGTTTAAGTCCGTATAAAGACTTCTTCAATCGGCAAACTACCGAAGTGTTCTGTTAGGATAGAAATCTAGGGTACGGCTAGCAGAACACGCACGTTGGTCATCTTCGCGACCAACGCAAAGGTCTCGTCATAGTCGACGTTGTGTTTCGGTGCATAGCGGTTGACAGAGCAATCGGTGTTGTACTTGACATTGTACACCCACTTGCATCCAATCGGCTTCACACCCTTCGGTGCGTCAACCAGGTCCCTAGTCTCGTTGCCCAATAATGCGCGCATCTCCTCCTCCATCGCGGCATGCCAATTCGCGTCTTTTGCTGCTTCTAAGTAGCTCTGCGGCTCACGCACTTCCGCCACTCACGTCATGTACGCATAATGGTGCGCCATGTACTCATTATACCCATATCTCTTTACGGGGTTCTTTAGGCGGGTAGATCAGCGTGATTCGTGATTACCCGATTTCACGGCCTTCTCGCCTGATTTCGACCTCTTCCGCGGATGTTCCTTTCTGATTGGTCCGAAGTCATCTGACTCAGCACTACCGGACTCGTACTCCGACATCTTCTTCTTCCCTTTCTCTCTATGCGTGAACCGTCTCCTCGGTTCCTTACACGGGGACAGCACGACCAACTCTCCACTACTCGCCGGCTCTTCACACAGTTGACCATCTCGGCTTAACTCCTAATTCGGCCCGCTTAGCCGAAATGAGATCAGACTCTCTCTTAGAGCTCTGATTTCCTCATTATGCGAAGGCAGCTCAGCCCCACTAACCTCTTCCTTAGAATTCAGAATGGAGTCATTAGGTTCTGGAGGCAAAGGCAAGTACCACGAGACGAACTCGTCGAACACGACATCTCGGCTTCGTTCGAGGGTTATAGCACTTATACCCCTTTTGTTCATCTGAGTAGCCGACCAAGATACACTTCTCGGCTTTGGTGTCCAGCTTCCTCCACTTCTCCTTCGGCACATGCACATACACGATGCTGTCGAAAATCCTCAAGTGTGCCAAGTTCAGCTTCTTGCCGAAGTATAGCTCATGTGGCGACACTCCTCCATTGGCAGAGGTTTGATTCTGCAAGTAAACGACTGACCAGACGACTTCAGCCCAATAGAATTTTGGCATATGCTTCTCTTCAAGCATTGCATTGGCCACTTCCTCTATCGTTCGATTCTTTCGCTCGGCCACGCAATTTTGCTACGACGTGTATCTACACGAGAATTTGCGTTGAATCCCTTCCTTTTGTAGATAACTTGTGAACTGGTCGGAGAGGTATTCCTTCCCGCCATCAGACCTGAGGCACTTGATTTTACGACCTGTTTCCCTTTCCACAAGGCTCTTCACCTTCAGAAAACACGCGAAGACTTCGCTCTTCTTCACGATCGTACATGCCCATGTATGCCGAGTGTAATAATTGATGAAAGTCATGAAATATTGGCTTCCACCGAGACTCATGATTTGTGCCGGTCCCCACACATCCAAATGGATTAAATCGAGTAAATTTTGGCTCCGATTACGCTCGTTGGGGAATGGAAGTCCGTGCTGCTTCTAGAGTTGGTAGGCTTCGCAAACTTGGCCACTCCGGCCAAAAAATTTCGGCAAGCCGAACTGTTGAGAGATCAAGCTCAACTTAGTTTAGTTAGTTAGTCAACCATGTAACTTCGTGGTTACCTAGATAGAATCTAGTTAGAAGTACTGAGTACATTTAATATAGGACTTGTACTTAAGTGGGATATTCTAGATCCTCCACTCCTAAGTACATTTAATATAGGACTTACACCTTAGTACTATATTCCACTCACACATGTGCACCCTTGCACATGAGATGTATATATACCTCATTGTGGGTATTTTTGTATTTGATGATGTTTTATAATATACACTCTAGTTTACTCATCCCCCATCTTGTGTTGTTCATAAGTGTATCTCTCTTCTCTCTCTTCCTCTCACACACATATCACATAATCTTCCGCACTTAACTTAATCACATAATTACGTACTAATTAACTCTTAATTACTTACCTAATTCTTAACATGGTATCAGAGCGTGTGGTTTAGAAAATCCACTAAGCCCATCCGACTCTATGATTGTGTGTTCGAGACGTCGACGACAAAATCCAGCTATCGGCTATCGTAGTGCTGCTACGTAGCACGTGTACGTGATCGAAGGAAGAAAAGCGAAAGAGGAGAAGACACAATCAACAAGAACACACAAATGGGTAGCTCGCTGCCTAGTGAAAAGCTAGATCAAAGCAATTATTCATCTTGGCAGTACAAGATGACCCAATACCTCATCGGTCAAGGGTATTGGAGCTACATCAACGGCGCTCAAGAAAATCGACCCGACTCAAAGGACGCTGACTACACAACATGGGAGCAAGCGACGAGCCGAGTCATGTATTGCTTGGCAACATGTGTCCACGACCACATGCTTAGCCACATTCAAGACGCCAAGACGCCTAAAGAAGCGTGGGCGAACTTAAAGAAAATGTTTGCCGCCAACACGACTGCCCGAAAGCTTCAACTCCGACAAAAGTTGAACAACATTCGGCAAAAAGACATGTCTGTGTCGGACTACACCGCCAAGATCAAGAGCATTTGTGACTCGCTTGGCTCCATCAAAATAAATGTCGACAAAGACGAGATGGTTCAAGTATGCTTGGGCGGCCTCGCACAACAATTCGATCCATTACGGACAACAATCTTGGCGAGAGAAAACCCTCCTTCATTCTTCGACCTCCAATCAATGCTATTGGTCGAACAGAACCACGTCTGAACCAAAAGCAAGACATCGGAAGGACAAATGTTCTTCTCGAATTCGGACAGTGGCCGAGGAGGAGGTCACAGAAGTAGAAGAGGTCAATTCGACCCATCACACGAAGGGAACTCAAACCTTCACAAAAGCCATCGAGGAACCTTCGGAAGAAGGGGGAGCTTCCACACCGAACATGGTCGGCAAACGAGGCCCAAAACTTGCAAATATTGCAGCAAAATTGGCCACCGCGAGGAGGAATGTCGAAAAAGAAGAAGCGAATCGGCTTCCACAAGTCAACAACACACAAATTACGCCGTCAACTCCGAATACGATGATTACGGCGGACTATTCATAATGAGGCATAGAGCGAACTCTATGTCGGCCTCAAACTCCACAAGCACCTCCAACTCGGAAGACATGTGGTTTGTCGACTCCGGCGCCTCACATCACATGACATCTCACGAAGAGTGGTTCCATGATTTACGAACGCCGGATCGAACCGGCTTCATAGAGACGGGAGACCACACCACGCACCCCATTCGGCACATCGGCAATGTCCCATTCGGGAAAGAAGGCGAGCAAATTTGCATCAAGAATGTCTTGCACGTGCCCACAATAACGAAGAATTTGGTCTGGGTTGGCCAAATCGTGGAGCAAGGCATGCAAGTCCGCTTCAACAAGGAAGGTTGTTTCATTGAGAAATATGGTTGACTCATAGCTAAGGGGTGGAGAGACGGCCGAATGTTCATCCTCGATTTGAACGAGGTGAAATCGGCAATGTATGCTAAAAATCTCAAAACCGAGACAAGAATCGAGTTGTGGCACAAGAGATTCGGCCACATAATGTTGAGAACTCGACGTTCCTTATGTCCGACGCTCGGCCACAACCGAGATTCTTTTCATACACAAGAAAAACAGGTAATGAAACACGTCACAAAGGTGAGAAATGGTACACAGGAGGTTTACGTGGAAAACCCCAAAATAGGGGAAAAACCACGGCAGCCCACAGGCTGCAAACTGTCACTATGTAGGAATATACAACAGTGAGTTCACTGAGGCAACGACCTCGTGCACTCAGATCTTCGCCACAGGTGGCGGTTACAACAGAGGCAACGACCTCGTCTCTATCTCTCTCTCTCTCTGTACAGTTACGCGCTCTATCTTCTTCTTGCACCAACAAGGAAGAGTAACGACAACAAAAAAAACGACACAACTAAAAGTTTGCCCTAAGTCATATTTATACTAATATGACTTTTCGGCTATTTACAAATGTAGCCTCGATGGGCTCCCATCCGTCTCTCCGTAGTCGGGTACTCCCCATCCGGTTCATACCGGGCCTACACCATCTGGCTCTCCGCAGTCGGGTACTCCCCATCCGGTTCATACCGTTTCGGCCTCGGCCTGTCGGTCTCGGCCGAGTTTGTTCGTCGGCACTGTTCTTCTCCCTTCCCATCCGGAGGGACCTGTCTCCCAACACATAAACCTCCAACGGCTTCGAGCGATGCAAACGAAGGGAGTCGTCATCAGACTTCCGACATTAGAGTTGAAACGAGTCGACCAAGTATGCGAAGTGTGTCAACTCGGCAAACAACATCGACTCCCATTCCCAAAGGAGAGCCACACGAGCAAAGGCCTCCTCGACATTGTACACTCAAATGTATGGGGACCGGCTCAAACGCCAACAATCGGCAAATGTCAATACTACGTAACCTTCATCGACGACTACTCGCACTACGCATGGATCTACCCGATGAAGAAGAAGAGCGAACTGTTCTCCCACTTCCAAAAGCTCAAGGGGCAAGTCGAAAAAGAAACCGAACGGCACATTCGATGCCTACGATCGGATGGAGGAAAGGAGTACTTCTCTGACGAATTCACCTCCTACCGCCAAAGTGAAGGCATTCGGAGAGAATTCTCGTGCCGACACACACCTCAACAAAATGGAGTCACTGAAAGGAAGAATTGGCAAATACTCAAGGTAGCACGCACCATGATGCATGAGAAGCACATGCCGAATTTCTATTGGGCCGAAGCGGCATCCATGGCCGTCTATCTCATGAACCGGTGCACCACCAATGGAGTTCATGAGCTAACTCCATACGAGCTCCTCGTCGGAAGGAAGCCGATCCTCTCACACCTCAAGGTGTTCGGATGCATTGCGAATGTACGCATCCCGAACGAACAACGACAGAAGCCCGACATGAAGTCGAAGGAATGTATCCTCATAGGATACTCATCCAAGAAGAAGGCGTACAAGTGTTACAACCCTTCTACCCAAGCGGTTCAGGTAAGTCGAGATGTAGTCTTCGACGAGTTCGCATCATGGTACGCACCAGAGGCAACTTCAACTCCGACACCAATCGACCCCGAATCCGCCAAACAAGAGGTAGAAGATGGAGATCGATTCGAACACATGTTCGAAGAAAGTCCGATTACAACAAAGCCTAGTGGGCCACAAGAGCCCCCACGCGACCCAAGCACGTCGCGGACAAGTACGAACTTGGACAAAGGCAAAGGTAAGATGCCCGAATACGAAGTCGATGACCCCAACAATAGTGATTCGGATGTGTCGACTCCCTCACTAGACAGTGAGTTCGGTGTCCATCATGCGGACACCCGGAGCAAAGAAGGCGCTCACATCGGCGAGCGAAAAACTTCAACACTATTCTAGAGAGAAGAATCTCGTCACTCGGCTCGGCTACAACGAGTATATGGACCATCATTACGCCTTCGCGATGAAGGTAGCAGGCAAACAAGAACCCAAGAGCTCCACCGAAGCAGCTCGTAACCCACGATGGGTAGAAGTAGTCAACATTCACCCACACGCTACAAGCCTTTGTCACCGGCTTGTGGGGGAGGAACCGAGATTGCCACGGCGAAGAAAGCCGAAGGCCGGACGGAAGCACACGAAGCCGACGAAAGCCAAAGCGGATGTCGGATGCCTCACACATGAGCTTGAGGGGGCATGTTGAGAGATCAAGCTCAACTTACTTTAGTTAGTTAGTCAACCATGTAACGTCGTGGTTACCTAGATAGAATCTAGTTAGAAGTGTTGACTATAACGCCTTAAATAGGACCTTGTACTTAAGTGGGATATTCTAGGTCCTCCACTCCTAAGTACATTTAATATAGGACTTACACCTTAGTACCTATATTCCACTCACACATGTGCACCCTTGCACATGAGATGTATCTATACCTCATTGTGGGTATTTTTGTATTTGATGATGTTTTATAATATACACTCTAGTTTACTCATCCCCCATCTGGTGTTGTTCATAAGTGTATCTCTCTTCTCTCTCTTCCTCTCACACATATATCACATAATCTTCCGCACTTAACTTAATCACATAATTACGTACTAATTAACTCTTAATTACTTACCTAATTCTTAACACGAACACTATGTTTTTCGTCTGCATCTCTCGAAGCCTCAGGAAATTGATATGGTTGAACCGCTTATGCCACAGGTCGATGTTCGACTCAACCTTCTGTCCTTTCGCGAACAGCCCAGTTTCAGCTTGATTGGTGTCGAGGATAAACATCCTCCCTTCATGGCGCCCTTGCGCAATAACTTTGCCTTCTTCTTTGATGTAGCACCCAAGATGCATGAAACGAACTTGCATCCCTTGGTCGACGATCTATCCAACTGACACCAGGTTCTTGGTTATTGTCGGGACGTGTAGCATGTTCATGAGCTTCCCTTTCTGTCTAACGTGACTGAGGGGAACTTCACCGACATGTTCGATGGTATGCGGAGTGTCATCTCCAGTTTCGACCACTCCTTGTTTTTCCGGTTTCTCCAAGTACGAGAACCATTCCTCGTGACTCGTCATATGATTTGACGCTCTAGAGTCAACATACCACACCTCGTCTGCTCCAGTGGTGTTCACGGCCATCAAATTAGCCTTGTGCTTCATTACGAAGGTTGGGCTGGAGCCATTTCTGGCTCATTCAAAGCCTTCCACCTAGTGCGACCTTTGACACCTATCTACGTCTCTTCCGCTCGATCTGGCTTTATCCGAATCGGCTCTCTTTCTCCAGCAGTCGCGCTCCTTGTGGCCTTTCTTGCCACAGTACCAGCAATCCGTCGCAGCCTTCTCTTGCCGGTTTCCGGTGCCGCCATGACTTCCCCTACTTCTAGAGTGTTCAAAACTACTTCCGGCATTCCGATTATGCCGCCTGTTCTGCTCTTGTCGGCCGCCCCCATTGTGCACCGATCCGACTTGTCCGCCACGACCACGGGGCCTATCTTCCTCCGTGTACAACCTCTTGTTGTCAACGTGCGTACTTATCGACACACCCATGTGGTTTTCCTCTACGAGAAACATAGATTGAAGCTCGAAGAACGATGGTGTATTCTCCCTTGTGCAGACCGCAGTTCGGAAAGCTACGAATTTGGGCGCTAGCCCTCCAAGGCACATCTGCACCATTTCATCTTCCTCGACGTTCACGTTGACGAAGGCGAGAGAATCGCAGATTTCCTTGATTCGGGCCGTGTAATCGGCCACAGACAGATCTTTCTGTCAGACATTGTTGAGCCCCTATCTGAGCTACAGCTTCTTGGCCGTTGTGCTCATGGCAAAAATTCTCTTAAGATTCGCCCACGCGTCCTTTGGCATCTTGGCATCCCGAATGTAGCTCAAGAGCTGGTCTCTCACAGAGGACGCAAGGCAGTATAGAACTCTGCTTGCCGCCTGCTCCCAGGTCCGGGAAGACTCTATGTGTTGATTCGGGTGTTGTGTCCTTAGCTCCATCGACATAACTCCAATAGTCGTGCCCAAGCAGGTACTGGTGCATCTTGTACGCTCATGATGCATAGTTTCTTTTGTCGAGCTTCTCCGTCGGAAGCGAGCTAGCCATTCCTCTATCCATTCTTATTTCTCTTCAGTTCTTCACAGTGATGTTTGTCTGTTTTTCAGCACTAGAGGATTTCAACCCTCGCGCTCTGATACCATGTAAAAGAATAGTGTATGCGGAAGTGTAACAGACACAACTATGTAACACAGTCGACAAAGAGAAGGTTTAATGGAGAGCTTGAACAAAACACAATGTATGCAGGAGAGAGAGTGTGTGTGTGTGAGCAGAACACAAGAACTCTTTGTCACTCTCTACAAGATGCACGCAATCAGCACTTTTTATACAAGTCCTTACTGACAGACCGAAGTACTGTCAGAGTACTAACACATACTTCAATGCTCATTAATGAGCCTCCTACACGAACTCCCAAAATTATTCCTTACGAGGAATAACGCTCTAACGGCCTTTGTGCGTATGGTTTTACGCACCCAGTCTATGCACCCGTTTATGCACCCTACGTTGATCTTGTATCTCAACAGTAATCAACATCGTGTTTTTGCTCATAGTCCTTGGCCACCAATCGGGCCTTATATCAGTTGACGAAGCCATCGACGTTGTACTTGACCTTGTACACCCACCTGCATCTGATTAGTTTTACACCCTTTGGGGCATCAACCAGGTCCCAACTCTCGTTCTCCGATAATACTTGCATGTCTTCCTCATGACTTTCCGCCAATTGGCATCCTTCGCCGCTTCTGCGTAGCTCTCTGGCTCACACATTGTTGCCACCTTTGCCATATACGCATAACGATGCGCCATATACTCAGTGTACTCATACCGAATTACAGGATTCATCTAGAGGGTGGATCAGCACAACTGTTGGTTGGCCGATTTCGTGGCCCACTCGGTCAACTTCAACCTCGTTTTCGAAGGTCCCTCTTTGCTATTGGCCACATCAAACTCGCTTCGATCTGATGTATTGGCCTCACTACCATATTCCGGCATCTTCATCTTCCCCTTCTCTTTGTGCGTAAAGCGTCCCCTCGATTGCTGGCATGGGGACTGCACGACCAACTCTCCACTACTCGCCGACTCTTCATCTAACTGGTCCTTTCGACTTAGTCGCTCGTTCTGCCCGCTTAGCTTAAATGAAACCGGGCTCTCCTCCAGACCTCTGAATGCCTCCTCATTTAAGGACAACTCTGCCTCACTAGCCTCTTCCTCAGAAATCGGAATGGAGTGCATGGGGGTTGGAGGTGAAGGCAAGTACCATGAAGCTAACTCGTCGAAAACGACATCTCGGCTTACTCGAACCTCTTTCGTTCAAGCTTCATAACATTTATAATCCTTTTGCTCATCCAAGATACACTTCTCGGCTTTCGCGTCTAGCTTCCCCCACTTCTCCTTCAGCACATGCACATAAGCAATGTTACCGAATACCCTCAAGTGTGCCAATTTGGGCTTCTTCCCGAAGTACAACTCGTCTGGTGACACTCCTCCATTTGCAAAAGTCGAATTCTACATGTATACCACCGTCCTGAAGGCTTCAGCCCAGTAGAATTTTGGTATATGCTTTTTTTCAAGCATTGCCTTGGCCACTTCTTCAATTGTCTAAATCTTCCTCTCGGCCACACCATTCTACTCTAGTGTGTATCTGCAAGAAAATTCATGTCGAATTCCTTCCTTCTGCAAATAGCACGAGAATTGGTCAAAAGAGTACCCTTTTTCACCATTGGACCTTAGGCACTTGACCTTTCACTTGTTTGGCAAGGCTTTTCACCTTCAAGAAGCAGGAGAAGGCTTCACATTTCTTCTCAATCAAGCATGCCCAAGTGTGCCAAGTGTAGTCATCGATGAAGGTTACAAAGTAACGACTTCCACCGATACTCACGTTCTGCGTCAGTCCCCACACATCCAAATGGATTAAATCAAGCTTGTTTCGACTCCGATTTCTTTCATTTGGGAATGGAAGTCAGTGATGCTTCCTTAATTGGTAGGCTTCACAGACTTGGCTCTTTCGGCCACTAAATTTCGGCAAGCCGAAAACGATGTTTTTTGTCTGCATTTCCCAAAGCCGCGGGAAGTTGACATGGCCAAACCGCTTGTGCCACAAGTTGATATCCGATTCGACATTTTGCCCCTTTGCAAACATAGCGGTGCCTACGTCATTCGTCTCGAGGATAAACATCCTCCCTTCTCGGCGCCCTTGCACGATGATCTTGCCTTCTTCCTCTATGAGGCACCCAAGATGAGTAGATCGAACTTCCATGCCCTGGTTGACTATTTGTCGAACCGACACCAGATTCTTGGTGATTGTCGGCACATGCAAGACATTTCTCATTATCCCTTTTTGGCCAACATGGCTCAAAGGGACATCTCCGATATGTTCAATGGGGTGAGGGGTGACGTCGCCAGTTTCGACAACCCCTGGCTGCTCCGGCTTCGCTAGAGTTGAGAACCACTCCTTGTGATTCTTCATGAGGTTTGATGTGCCCGAATCCACATACCACACCTCGTTCGACCTTGAGGTGTTCACCTCCATCGAGTTGGCCTAATGCTTCATGACGAAGGTTGGGCCTGTTTCGACTCGCCCTGAGCCTTCAACGTAGTGCGATCTTTAACACCTATCTACGTCTCCTTGGCTCGATCTGGCTTTGTCCGAATCGGCACGCTTCTTCCAACACTCACTCTCCTTGTGGCTTTTCTTGCCACAATACCAACAATCCGTTGCAGCCTTTCCTTGCTGACTTCCGACACCGCCTTGACTCCCTCCACTCGTGGAGGGTTCGGAACTGTTGTTGGCATTACCATTATGCGTCGAGTTCTGCTCTTGTCAGCCGCTTCCATTGCATGCCGACCCGCCTCGTCCACCACAACCACGGGGCCAATCCGCCTCCGTGTACAACATCTTGTTGTCGGTGTGCGTACTTGTCGACGCATCCGAGTGGTTTTCTTCTACGAGCAACATCGATTGAAGCTCGAAAAACGAAGGCATATTCTCCCTCCTGCAGACTGCCATTCAGAATGCTCTAAACTTCGACACCAACCCTCTATTATGGGTGGGGGGGTGAAGCCAAGAATGGATCCACTCCCCTCCCAAGGGGGTTACGTGAGAGAGAGAGAGAGAGAGAGAGAGAGAGAGAGAGAGAGAGAAAGAAAGAAGGGGAGAATGTAATGACACAAAATGTGAGGGGAAAATGTATATTTCATTACAGGCCCCATAAGGGGTTTATATAGTACATCAAATGTAACAGTTACATAATATGACTATTACAAATAAGACCATTACACATGCACATTTAACATAAATGTGCATATATTCATACACACACTCATATACATTACACATACACATCAACCACATAATGGTGTTCCACCCGTACACCGCCCATACACTCCTACGGGTAGCACATGGCATGCCTGTGGGACAATGCATCACACGGAGAACCCACTCGCCATAACAAGTCTTTTCGACCAGAACTCCATCAGTCGTCTCAACGGTCAGAAATCCCTCGATCGGATCATTGCTCTATGATCGATAACTTCGATCGGAGCTTTGCTTTATGCGAACATTCTTGTTCGGTCAGCACATCTCTCGATTGGATCACACACCAACCGGCTATTGCACATCATGTTGCGTGTATGTCTTTTGTCATGTGAAGTGAGTTTTATGTTTTTGCACCCATGTTGCGTGTATGTGTTTTTTCTTTCATCGTGTGAAGTGAGTTTTATGTTTTTGCACCCTTTGGTCTTTGCAATTTTTATTTTTACCCTCAAGTTTTTAACTTTTCGTCTTATGCCCTTGAGCTTTTGAAATTTGGCCTTCTGCCCTCCGGTTCTTAAATTTTTGACGATGCCCTCACGATTTTGAAAATCCTTCACCATGCCCCCTCTGTTTTTGAAATTTGGTTTCTGCCCCTTTCTTATTGTTTCATTTTCCTCTTTATCTTCCTCTTCAACTTCTTTTGTTCCTATTCGGTTGTCTTCTTCTGTTCTGTTCTGTTTGTCTTCACCGGCTTGAGATTGTGAATGGACGTACTAATGGAGTCCCTAGGGAGGAAAGGATATGTAGGTTATGCCACGTAGAGATAGAGGATGAGTACCATTTACTTGTAGAGAACTCGACGTTCCTTATGTCCGACGCTCGGCCACAACCGAGATTCTTTACATACACAGAAAAACAGGTAATGAAACGCGACACAAAAGAGGAGAAATGGTACACAGGAGGTATACGTGGAAAACCCCAAAATAGGGGAAAAACCACGGCAGCCCACAAGCTGCAAACTATCACTATGCAGAAATATACAACAGTGAGACCACTGAGGCAACGACCTCGTGATCTCAGATCTTCGCCACAGGCGGCGGTTACAACAGAGGCTACGACCTCGTCTCTCTCTCTCTCTCTCTCTCTCTCTCTGTACAGTTACACGCTCTGATTTTTTTTCTTGCACCAACAACGAAGAATAATCACAAAACGACAACTACAAAAAAACTAAAAGTTTGCCCTAAGTCATATTTATACTAATATGACTCTTCGGCTATTTACAAATGTAGCCTCGATGGGATCCATCCGGCTCTCCGTAGTCGGGTACTCCTCATCCGGTTCATACCGGGCCTACACCATCCGACTCTCCGAAGTCGGGTTCTCCCCATCCGGTTCATACCGTTTCGGCCTCGGCCTGTCGGCCTCGGCCGAGTTTGTCCGTCGGCACTGTTCTTCTCCCTTCCCATCCGGAGGGACCTGTCTACCAACACATTTTACATGCAAATGTCCCACCTATGCCGAGATAAGGGCAAAATACCAAGACATACTTGGTTCCTCTCCCACCCTCCCTAAACTATTAGAGACACTAGATATAAAGAAATTAGGCAGATATATCTTAGAATTAAAACAACACAAAGAGAATAAGTTACAAGACGTTGATAATAATGTTGCTAATGTTTACCAACATGTAACAAATGAAGTTGTTCAGGAACATGGGGAGACAATGAATGTCGACACACCTGCACCACTTGGGTTTTTCCTTGATGAAGCAGAAAATCAAAGAAGAACCAAACGCCCTAGGATGTCAGGTTTCAAAGAAACCCGACGAGATGTCGAAGCAATAAAGAAAATAAGGGAACGTGAGCTACACCGCCTAGAAGCCATGGCAGGGGCACTCTATACACCGGGACCATGGGTCACACCCACACCAAAAACCTTTGACCTCCCACTTCTTTTTGAGAGACTTGGGTGGAAATGAAATTAGGCTTAGTGCAAAGTTTTGTACACTACTAGAACTCTTTTAGCTTAAGCTATTTTCTTTTATTTTAGTTTTGATGATTGGATAAACACTCATTTTTGTTGCAAACCAACTGTCTCATGGGCCAATTTTGGCCTCAGAAGACGTTAATATATCTTTCTTTCTTTCTTTCTCCTTCATCTTTTCTGTATTCCTGTTTGTCTGTCTTTTGGCAGTTATCTTCTCCAATCTTCTGTCCGTCAGTCGTAGCTGGTTATCGTCGTACGCTTGACACTGAGCCGACTGTCCGGTTGTTAGACCTCTACTTGTCACCGTTTTTTGGCCGTCGTCTCCTGCCCGACTCTACCAGTTGTCTGTGTGTTGAGAATCAAGCTCAACTTGGTCTAGTGTGTTAACTCACCTTGAGAGTGAAGAGACACTCCAACGGTCAAGAGTCACCATTATGTCACCACTTTGTATTCTAGCATTTAGTATGAGTCATAGAATCATATTCTATGACACATAACTTATGAGCTTTCACATTCCCATGCTCCATGAGGCTTGTAGTTAATGAAGAGAGAGGGTGACTACATAAAGCACCCTCCTCCCACCTTGTATAATGTTGAGTCTTTCTCCTTTTTCAATATACTTTTACTTTGCGTATTCTCTGTGTATTATTCCTTCTCTCTCTCTCTCTCTCTCTCTCTCTCTCTCTCTCTCTCTCTCTCTCTCTCTCTCTCTCTCTCTCTCTCTCTCTATCTATCTATCTATCTTACACACACACATAACTCACATCTCTTCCGCTTCACAAGAATCCATCTCTTGATTCTTTACATGGTATCAGAGCGATTTGGTAGCTCGATCTAGCCCATTCACCTCATCGTGATCGTGTGTTGTGCTCCACGCCGACGACCAAGAACCGGCTCATCGCTACCATAGCTTCGCTACATAGCTCACATCCAAAGAGAGAAGAAGAAGAAGAAGAAGAAGAAGAATCGACATAATGACTACTCAAATGGGGAGCGCTCTCCCTACCGAGAAGTTGGATCGAAACAACTTCGCATCTTGGGAGTACAAGATGCACCAATACCTTGTCGGACAAGGCTATTGGAGCTACATCAAAGGAGCGCATGAAGACCGACCCGCCGAAGCGGCTCCCGGATACGCAAAATGGGAGCAAGCCGCAAGCCGCGTGATGTATTGTTTGGCGACATGTGTTCACGACCAGATGCTCAGTTACATTCGAGAAGCCAAGACGCCGAAGGAAGTGTGGGAAAACCTACGAAAGATTTTTGCCGCCAACACGACCGCGAGGAAGCTTCAACTCCGCCAAGAGTTGAACAACATTCAACAAAGGGATATGTCCATCACGACATACACCTTGAAGATCAAGGAGCTTTGTGACTCGCTCGGCTCAATAAGCGTAAGTATAGATGATGATGAGATGGTGCAAATATGCCTCGACGGCCTCGCACCACGGTTTGGCGCGATGCGAACCGCCATTCTAGCACGGGAGAAATCTCCCTCCTTCCTCGAGCTCCAATCAATGCTATTGGTCGAAGAAAACCACGTGCGTACAAGGAGCAATGAGTCGGAAGGCCACATGCTCTACACACACTCTAATGGAGGAAGAGGACGCGGACGAGCGAGAGGCCGATTCGGCCAAGGACAAGGCGGACAAGGTCCGACCTACGACAACAACTCCCAATTTCGGCCATAAAACGGAGGCCAACGAGGAACCTTCGCAAGAAGGGGGAGCTTCCACTCCGGCCCGAGCCGTCAAAACGCAATCAAATGAGGATATTGCGGAAAGCTCGGCCACCACGAAGAAGAGTGCCGAAAGAAGATGCATGAATCGGCTTCCACAAGCCGACAACTCACGAATTACGCGCACAATTCCGACTACGAAGAGTATAGCGGAATGTACGCATACAACTCCGACCATGGCGGAATGTTCATGATGAAACATAGAGCAAAGTCTATGTCGGCCTCTACCTCAACTAGTGCCCTCAATCCGGAGGACATATGGTTTGTTGACTCCGGAACCTCAAACCATATGACATCCCACAAAGAATGGTTTCTTGAACTTCGAGAGCCAGAGCGACCCGGTTATGTCGAAACCGGAGATGACACTACGCACCCGATTCAGCACATCGGCAATGTTCCGTTAGGCGAAAGAGGTAAGCAAACATACATTAAAAATGTCTTGCATGTACCCACCATCACAAAGAATTTGGTCTCGGTCGGCCAAATGGTTGAGCAAGGGATGCAAGTACGATTCGACCAAGAAGGGTGCTTCATCGAAAAAGAAGGTTGAATCATCGCACGCGGAAGAAGAGAGGGTTGAATGTTCATTCTCGATTTGCACGAGATGAAATCCGCCATGTTCGCGAAAAGCACGAAAGCCGACTCCGACATAGAGCTATGGCATAAGCGAATCGGCCACATCAATCTCAACAAACTCAAATCAATGAAATCAAAAGGAGTCGTCATTGGACTCCCGACATTCAAAGAGAAAGAGATTGAAGGTGTATGCGAAGCGTGCCAATTCGGCAAGCAACACCGACATCCATTTCCGAAGGAGCGGAATGTGAGCAAAGGCGTACTCAACGTAATTCATTCCGATGTATGGGGTCCGGCTCAAACGGCGACATTCGGTGGATGTTGATATTACGTGCTCTTCATCAACGACTTTTCTAGGCACACTTGGATCTACCCGATGCGGCAAAAGAGCGAAGTGTTCGGACACTTCCAAAATTTCAAGAATGAAGTCGAGAAAGCCACGGGCCGACATGTACGATGCCTTCGATCGGATGGCGGCAAGGAGTACTTCTCGGACGATTTCACGACGTATCTCTAAAAGGAAGGAATTCGGCGAGAATTCACTTGCCGACACACACCGCAACAAAATGGAGTAGCCGAGCGCTAAAATCGGGACATCCTCGAAGTAGCGCGGGCCATGATGAACGAGAAGCATATGCCCAAGTCATATTGGGCTGAAGCGGCAAATATGGCCGTCTACCTAATGAACCGGTGCACAACATCTGGCGTGCACGAGGTCACTCCGCACGAAAGATTCTTCGGAAAGAAGCCGAACCTATCACATGTTCGGATATTCGGCTCCATTGCGTACATGCACATCCCCGACGAGAAGCATCAAAAGCTCGACCCGAAGTCGGAGAAATGTATCCTCGTAGGATACTCACTGGAGCAAAAGGGGTACAAGTGCTACAACCCCTCAACTCGAAAATCTCAGGTAAGTCGAGACATCGTCTTTGACGAGTCCGCATCCTGGTACGCACCAGAGACAACTTCGACTCTGACCCTGCTCGACCCGGAATCCACCGAACAAGAGATAGAGGATGAAGATCACCCTACGCGCATGTTCGAAGAAAGTCCGATCACAACCCGACTAAGCGGACCACAAGAGCCTTTGAGCGATCAAAGCACATCACGGCCTAGCCCAAAGATGGACAAAGGCAAGGCGAAAATGGCGGAATACGAAGATGATCACTTCACTGATGATGAGTCAACTCACTCACTCGACAGTGAGTTCGGCGGTTTCGAGGTATCGATCGGAGCAAAGAAAGCCCTCATCTCTGCAAATGAAAAGCTCCGCCGATCCACTCGTGAAAAGAACCCCGTAAGCCGATTCGGCTACAACGATTATATGGCATACCATTACGCCTTTATGATGAAGGTAGCGACAGTACGGGAGCCGGAAACCTTTTCGGAAGCCGCGAAGGACCTGCAATGGATCGAGGCAATGAACGAGGAGATGCAGGCACTACGGAAGAACGAGACGTGGGATCTTGTTCCCACCTCACCAAAGAAAAAGGCGATCAGATGCAGATGGATCTACAAGGTGAAGTATAACGCCGATGGCTTCGTAAACCGCTACAAAGCGCGACTCGTAGCGAAAGGCTATGCCCAAACACACAGAGTTGACTACGAGGAAACCTTTGCCCCGGTGGCAAAGATGACAACGGTGTGGGCCGTAATTGCACTTGCCGAGGCGAAAGGGTGGCACCTCCATCAAATGGATGTCAAGAACGCCTTTCTACAAGGCGAATTAGAAGAGGAGGTGTACATGATCCAACCACCTGGCTTCAACTCGAGCACCCATCCGAAAGCGGTTTGCCAACTCAAGAAGCCACTCTACGGCCTCAAGCAAACATCGCGTGCTTAGCATTCGAAGATAACGCAATATCTTCATCAAATCGGCTTCCGTATGTCAAAATCGGACAACTCCCTCTACATACGAAGTGATTCCGCAAGTTCAATCGTCATTATTTTATATGTGGATGACCTAGTCATTGGAGATGAGCATCTCGTCGAAATCAATAAAGTCAAATCCCTCCTTTCCGACAAGTTCGAGATGACGGACATGAAGGAGCTCCACTACTTCCTTGGCATCGAGGTAATTCGGACTCCGGCCGGAATTATGATCTCTCAACGGCACTACATCCTCAACTTGTTATACAAGTTCGGGATGGCTGAGTGCAAATCCGTGGCAACCCCGCTCGATCGTAATCTCAAACTAGATGCGAACTCCGGCACCAAAGCGTGTGAGCCGACTCAGTATCGGCAACTCATCGGGAGTCTCATCTACCTCACGATCACACGACCCGATCTCAGTTATCCGGTCAGTCTCCTTAGCCAATTCATGCAAACACCGCGTGATACTCACTTGGATTGCGCTAAGCGAGTTCTACGCTACGTGAGCGGCACAATGGATTGCGGCATCCTCTACAAGACCGCGATGCCAATACAACTCGAGGGGTACACAGACGCCGATTGGGCCGGCTACAAAGCTGATAGAAGATCAACCTCCGGATTTGTTTTCTCCCTCGGCAACGGAGCAATATCCTGGAGTAGCAAGAAGTAGCCTACCATCGCTCTTTCGAGTACGGAGGCGGAATACAAGGGTGCAGTCGTAGCTGCGTGTGAAGCCGTATGGCTCAAGAGGATTTTGAAGGATCTGGATGTACCCATCAAGGATCCTACTTCCCTTTACTGCGACAACATGAGCAGTATCTATCTAGCTCGGAACCCGGTGTTCCACGCGCGGACAAAGCACATCGAAGTGCACTATCACTTCATCCGAGAGCGCGTTCTGGCTGGTGATGTCGACCTACAACACATTAGCACTAATCTTCAAACGGCCGACATCTTCACTAAAGCCTTAGGAGCCGACAATCTATGGCAATTCATGACCGATCTCGGATTGACAATCCCTGACCTGCCAAGCTTGAGGGGGAGTACTTAAGACACTACACAATAACGCGTGGATTCCGCAACCACGCAATGAAGTAGCAAAGAGCCGATCTACCGCGCAAAGCCGTGAAGAAAGACGCAAGCCGAAGCACAAACTTTGCAACTACGCACGCAAGCCGAAGCACAGACTTCGCACAACGCAAGCTGGAGCACGGATTCCGCAATTCCGCATAAAGCGAGCCGACGCGAGTCGACGCGGACTCCGGAACACGAGTTGAAGCGGATTTCGGATACCGTATGAAACCGACCCAACTTGAGCTTGAGGGGGCGTGTTTAGAATCAAGCTCAACTTGGTCTAGTGTGTGAACTCGCCTTGAGAGTGAAGAGACACTCCAACGGTCAAGAGTCACCATTATGTCACCACTTTGTATTCTAGCATTTATTATGAGTCATAGAATCATATTCTATGACACATAACTTATGAGCTTTCACATTCCCCATGCTCCATGAGGCTTGTAGTTAATGAAGAGAGAGGGTGATTACATAAAGCACCCTCCTCCCACCTTGTATAATGTTGAGTCTTTCTCCTTTGTCAATATACTTTTACTTTGCGTATTCTCTGTGTATTATTCCTCTCTCTCTCTCTCTCTCTCTCTCTCTCTCTCTCTCTCTCTCTCTCTCTCTCTCTCTCTCTCTCTCTCTCTCTCTTACACACACACATAACTCACATCTCTTCCGCTTCACAAGAATCCATCTCTTGATTCTTTACACTGTGCAACCGTGGCCATCGCCATCTATCTGTCACTCTTGGCCAATTGGCTCCATCCGCTGTTTGCCAGTCGTCGTTGTTTGCAACTTGCCATCAATCCCTGCCGTAATTGCTCTTGCTAATCCACGATCCTGTTCGTCTGGCCCTGTGATCCATCCGGAGCTCTTACCTCAATGTGGCTATGGCGTGATGATCATCATCATCATCATCATCATCATCACCGTTATGTGTCAGGCTAGCTATGGAAGTTGTGCCTCCCTTGCCTTGCCTTGCCTTCAGATCCTTCTCCTACTACATGTATCTCCTGCTACCGCATGATTTAACTCCCTCCCTGGCATGTTCTCGGACTGGCTGAGGAGACAGATGTTGGAGTCAGCCTCAGGAGGCAACACATCAACAAGAGCATTTGAATGTCCATGGAGAGCAACCGAAGCACAAGGCTTCAAAAGCTCTCTATCTATGGTACTCACAATCGAACATAGTAATTTGATCCACTAGTTGAACTAACGATTCCATTGTTCTGATCCACCAACCCCATGAACTGCCCCTTCACCAAAGGCACCATTAAACAATTCCGATGAACAAGAAGAAGAAGAAGAAGAAGGTCGGCCATGGCTAACTTTTGTGCCACCTTTCTGTGGCTTTGTGGCTGGATGCATCATTTTGCTTCTTCCTCCTCCTTCTGTTGTTGTCGAGGAAGTAAAGAGAGATGGATATGACATAAAGCTTCTTATGTAGGAATGGAAGCACACACACACACACACACACACACACACACACACAGACTTCTTCTCAATGGAAGGTGGATCGTTCAGGTGTGCTAGTGTTATGGGCGGGGGTGAAGCCAAGAATGGCTCCATCCCCTTCCAAAGGGGGTTACGTGTGTGAGAGAGAGAAGAAAAAAATGTGATTACACAAAATGTGAGAAGAAAAAATGTATATTTCATTACATGACCCATAAAAGGTTTATATAGTACATCAAATGTAACGGTACATAATATGACCGTTACACATGCACATAAATGTACATTTGTTCATACACATACTCATCCTCACACATTCATATACATTACACATATACATCAACCACATTATCGTGTTCCACCCTTACACCACCCTGTACACTTCTACGGGTAATACCTTCCAAGGCAAAACTGCACCATTTCGTCCTCCTCGACGTTCACATTGATGGAGGCGAGAGAGTCGCAGATCTCCTTGATCTTGGAGGTGTAGTCAGCCACTGACATATCTCCTTATCGAGCATTACTCAACTCCTATCTGAGTTGAAGCTTTCTATTTGTGGTGCTCACAGCGAAAATCTTCTTTAGATTTCCCCAAGCATCCTTCGGTGTCTTGGCATCATGAATGTAGTTAAAAAGCCGGTCGCTCCCACAAGATGCGAAGTAGTACAAAACTCTGTTAACCACCTGTTCCCAAGCCGAGAAATCTCTATGTGTTGACTCCGGTGGTACATCATTAGCTCCTTCGACATAACTCCAATAACCATGGTCGAGCAGGTACTGGTGAATGTTGTATGACCAAGATGCATAGTTGCTCCTATCAAGCTTCTCTGTTGGAAATGAGCTTCCTATTCCTTTGTCCATGTTCCTATCTTTTCTTTTTCCGAAAACGAGAAACTTGACACTATCCTGTTCGCTTGCTTTTCAGTCGATTGCAAAGGATTCTCAACCCTCGTGCTCTGATACCATGAAAAAGATTCATGTGCGGAAGCGCGTGCAATAGACACCGCACCGAATACATAGTTGATTGTTCGGAACTCGACAGTTAGGTAAACACAGAGAATAGATACACAGTGAGAGAGAGACGGAGAGAGCAGACAATAACACTTCGATTCCAAATAGTGAATACTCTGTACATACAATGTGCTCAATGAGCACTTTTTATACAAGCCCTGACAAGTGGGCTAACACAAGTACTTGAATGCTCATAAATGAGCCTGACACTAAATCTGCCTACAATATTCCTATTTACCATAATAGGAATATAGGCCCTTAACAGCTTGCCAAAATCACTTCAACTCGACTCATTTGAATTGAACTCTATTTTATTCGACTCTCGGTTTCTTCAACCGATTCGGGCCTAGTCGATTGGTCTTCAACCGATTTGGTCCATGTTGAGATTGTCTCTCAACTAGAAGGTTTCATGGGAATAGCAACAAAATTTTCAAATCATGAATCCGAGGTTTGGATGAGAAGGTAGCCCCTTCAAAGCACAAGATCTTCTTGCATTAACTCCTAAGGCTGCCCCTCTCTACTAACTTTACCCCACTAAGACACATATACACACATACACACTTCTACAAGCGCGTAACAATATACACACAAAATACACATACCATTACATACAAATTCACAAGCACAGTGATACCTACAATGCTCAAATAAAAGATCAATACAATTTATTTGACATGCACATAAGATACATACATATATAAATATTTTAAAATATCACTTGACTAACAATTAGGTGGGAGAACACCAAAAAAGTAGACAAAAGGTTGAACTCAATATATAGGGGCTTGGGCTACAAAATTAATTATTCTACAGGAATTTGCAAAGGAATGATTTAGTTGCCTAGAAACCGGATGAGTCATAGTTTCAAAGAAACTCCTTATTATATTTGTTAGGCATAAATTAGCACTTCAAGGATGGTGTTAGACGTGAACAAGCGGTAACCACCCTCACTTAAATTCAACAAAAATGGAGGAGCATGGAATATGATAGATGGCATTGGGTCTAACAATCTACATAATATAACAGAAACTTGAATTATTCTAGAGTTAGGTCTCGCTTTACCCAATGAGTTTGGTCACTTATAAGAACATAAGGTAGAACTTTTGATGTATCATGACCACAACTATAATCTTGCTTTAGCTCTTTGCTAATAATATATTTATCTCTATTTTAACCACATCTATTTTAGTTGTGCGAAGAATTTGTGTGTGCATCCTCTTGTTATCAACATTATGGAGTATACCTTGGTAGATAAGTCACCCTTGAAAAAGGGTTTTTCAAATGAGATTTCACAATTTTAAAACCTCTTTTCGTTTATTTAAAACATAATATTTGGTTCCCCTTGTCTCCTTGGAACAATGTAAATAGCCATCTTATTATAAAAATCCCTTTCTCCTAAGACCAATCTAATATATTCATACCATCAAGTTATTTGCCACAATTGACATAAGTGGGCCATTTCTATGTCATATAATAATTGAAAATGAAGAGTGCAATATTACGGATAGATGTAGGCATGCGACTCGAGAATGAATATGAGGTGTTGGGGCTCAAAATACATCAATTTTCATGGTACTATACAATGGGCCATGCAATACGATTGTTCCGTAGGCATGATAAATTGTGTTCTTAGATCTCTACTCTTATGGTGTTGCAGGACCACCTCTAACACACATAACTATTCTCCCTAAAAACATACTTTTGTTGAAGGAGCACTTTATATGGTCAGTGACAATAAAGATACTACATGTAAGACGACTTGATCATCTAACTTCTTCTATAATATTTAGGACAAAAACCGGTAGCGGTAATGAATGCATGTTGTGTAAATAAAAACCTTGATTTTGAGATATATAATTAAATAGTTTTTACGACATATATTAAATAAGAGGACATTATTGTATAGGAATGGGAAACATAGGGATTGTCCTTACCAAATCGGTATACAGGTAATAGCTTACGTACATATATAATACATAATGACATGCTTAAAGTTTCGACGTGTAAGGGAAATGTGACACTAGTGCGAAATACTGATCTTCTCCTCACTTATTCAACCTAACAAGTTATTGCTTACGTATACACACGACACACTTGAAGTGACATGGAGAAGAAATGTGGTACTAGTGCAAAATAGTGGCACCCCTCGTCATTGGCATTAATAATCACCTTGTTTCTTACCTCTATTTAATAACACACACATGTGTATTGACAAATTACAAAGACATTATTTTTAAGGAGTCGGGTCTAACAAATTATAGGCTACACATATATCATATATGCAAAATGGCACGATAAAAAAAGAAGAAGGTATGTGTCAAGGAAACGCAGTACACTTGTGCACACACAAGTTAATATCGACATTCCTAGGGATGACCAAGTATGAATATCGCGACCTTGGGGGTTCGAATCCTATAGAGTGGGAGAGTCTTTTTAAACATATCATGGGGGTGATCATGATTATGATTTTGTATATGAGTAGAGATCAATTTGAGTGGTTAATGTAAATCATTATTAAGTATATACAAACAATATATATGTGTGTGTGTGTGTGTGTGTGTGTGTGAGTGTAGATTGGAACATTGTATTGGGGGGGGGGGGGGGGGGGTCAAGACTCTTGTGGTCCATTAACTCCAAGGAAATCTATGAAAGGGATATTACCAGCACTCTGATCCATTGTGTCAAGATGATGAGGAGGATGTGAGGATAAGAGGTCCAATTTTGATGCCATTGGTTGTGGCTTGATATGATCCACACTGTTGGGTCTCACATCAGTGTGATTCATGGCCTTATGGTTCCTCACGAGCATGCGGCCGCCGCCAAATTTGGCGGGGGGGCTGCAAGTGATGGGGCCGGTGCCGCCCCCGCGATGGCGGTGCCGGCGGCTACGGCTGCAATGCCTTGCCATAATGACATGCCATTGGTTCTTCACGGCATTGTCGGTCCGCCCGGGGAACATGCGCGCGATCAGCGCCCATTTGTTCCCATACACGCGATGGGCGGCCAACAGTCGGCCTTCCTCCTTCTCCGTGAATGACGACCTGTTGATCCGCGGGTCCAGCTGATTGAACCACCGCAGCCTGCAGCTCTTGCCTGCACCAGAAATATCACTATATTGAACCAAATACCCCACACCACACCCCAGTTTATTTGAATTCATTAATCTAAGGCACTAAAATTCATTTCGATGATGAATTATTATACACACACACACCCCCCCAAAAAAAGCCTATTTGAATTCATTAATTTAAGATCATATTTTTTAAGGCACTAAAAATTCATTTCTATGAATGAGAACCTGATCTCCCCAATTGGAGTTTGTGGGCGATGAGGTTCCAGTTTTGCGCGCCATGTTGTGCCACGAGCTCCCGTAGCTTCTCGTCCTCGAATGGCCGCCAATGCCCACGCGTAGTATAGCCGCTATGGATTATGCTTGTATCCATGGTAGTAGTAGTAGTGGTAGTAGGACGGAGCCGGTGTCCATCATCATCATCATCATCATCATTGTCCTCATTATCAGCACGATTCGTTTCAATGAACTCGTCCGATGAATAACAACTACTAACCGCGGCATCTCGATCCCGATCGTGAGTAATGATATTAGAATTGTCGGGCGACCACTTCTTCGGGGGATTGATTGAATGATGTGCGGCCGAAGACGAATTCGACGCCGCGTAATAATAATACGAATTATCTGCGGTCGGGGTAGTTCTAGTCAATGGAGCATAATTACCACCGAGTTGTTGTTGTTCTTGTTGTTGATTTTGGGGGCGATTAATAACGATCCGACGGTCCATTGAATGATGAGAGATGTATGAATTATTGATATTCATGTGAGGAGGAGGAGGAGGAGTTGAATCATCAAATATGTTGTTATGATGATCATTATGCAGGGAATACTGGCTGCTGCTCATCATCATCATCATCATCATGTCCCATGGCCCATGCCTCCTCCTGAACCCATATTATGAAGTAAAAGAGCTGCGTACTAGAGTTATGATTGTATATCTATCTATGGTTTTAAGTCCTTTTTGGATTATTATTTATATATGCATACATATAATATTGGCCCTACATTCTCATCATCGTTTATAATAAACACCCCAAAAATATTCCTCTTTCTTTTCCATGATGTTAAAACGATCAAAATCCTCTTTGATTCCTTCCTCAGACTTGTCTTTTGATATGTCTCGATACATACACTACTAATATTCAATCCTAATAACGTTAGGTAAATATGTATGTATGTATGTATGTATGCATGTATGTGTGTGTGTGTGTGTGAGTATGTATGTATGTATGTATGTATGTATGTATGTATGTATGTATGTATGTATGTATGTATGTACATATGTATAGCTAGTCGTGTGTTCCAAACATGGCATCCTTTGTTTCAACATTAACGATTTATAACTAGATGTGTTCTCGAAGCTCACGATGTCATGTTCCGAACACCTGACCGGACGTGGAGTGTCACCCTTATCTCCCTCATGATTTGTCGAAGAGAAGATGATTTCTACTCTTTTAGGTATACCTACTACACCTTAGAGACACATTAACGATGCCCTAACTAGCGAAAACCTAACACTTCTTAGGAAAACCTCAACTCACAACTCTCATTAGAAGTGTGACAATCATATTCATTCTATTTGTACCCAATGACATTTCAATGTCCCTCAAAATCGTGGCTTGTTTTTGATGGACCACTATCTTGATTATCGATGGACTATATATATTCATGTACCAACTTCGATCATGTGAAGCTAAAATATTGGATATTGTTGATGTGATACACGAAACCAATATAACACTTGTGTATCTTAGTCAATGTTATGCTCACACTAATCATATGTTGGGTTATCTAGAAGTGAACCCCAAACCTCACCATAAGGCAGTACTCTCTATTTACTTTATATCGATCTTCAATGGACATTAACATGTCTCTCTCTTTCTCTCTTGTTAAGAGCTTGGTAACTCCACATTAACATCTTCTATATATATAGATATATGCTCATTTTATAGTGTAAATTATTTCATATCTAGGAAGTTCACAACAACTACTCGTGCAAAGCAATCCATGATGGTGGACGATAGAATATCCCAACCATTCCTAAAGTTGGCCTCATTTTTAGTTAGCTAACATGTATAGCCTGTGATAGAAACAATGAAGCAATAATACAATCTAGGATATTTTAGGCTCACTTGTACACCCATATTGGCATTTTATGCCTCAATTAATCATGGAGTAGTTTAATGTCACTACATGATCATCATCTAGCTACCACTTAAGTTTGTATCAATTTTCATTCAAGATTTGTATATGTCCCATGCATCAACTTAAATTTCCTCATATATGCTATATGTTGACCTAGAAAATGAGTTAAATTCACTTGTATATCGATCATGCTAGAAGATCAAATTCCATTCCATACATTCTAAACCGCATCAACCATTCATGCTAAAGTTGACCCTACATCGACCATTTTCAATTTAATTGAACCAACTACGTCCTATACTCAAACCACAAATGGTTCACGTTGAGTGTATCTTTCTCTCTCTCTACATCGTACACTCCAACAAAGTACTAACATTATTAGGATATGTTAGGTGCAACATCGACAACCCCAATTACATATTTGTGCCTAAACTTGTTCTCAATGATCATTGCCTCATGTACAAGATTGTGAATGTGCTATTATCTCTACTATTGATCTAGAGGTATCAACGATCATCCAAATGCTCAACATCATGGGTGTTGCAACGATAGTGAAGCATAGTTGGTAATATATTCATATGGAACGATTAATAATTGTGCATAATTGTGCAAGCTCATCTACATGTGGATACCAATTTGTTCCACATCTTTTCAAAGGTTCCATACCATTGAAGACTTCATGGCCCCATAGAAGTTAGTGAACTCTACCTATATTTGGGTGTTAATGATGCGGCATCCCTTCCTCCCTCCTCTTTACATGCTTACCAATTATTACATTGACTACATGGTCAGAAGTTAATTTTATATTAGCTTGGCAACCAGTCTTTCTCAGTCTCGTTTGGTTAAGAAACATATTTTGAATTGTATATGGTTTTATTTGTGGATATGATGATGACAACCATGTAATATAATATAATTTCTCTTTGCAAATGTAAATATCAACAACATATGGGATGTTATTCTTCATGACTAGTCATCTTAGTTATATTTAGGCAATCTTTCTCTTTATTTATCATTGAATGAATCATGTCCAAAAAGTCGTTTCAAATATATTAATCTCCTAGACCGCTCCTTAAAAATGTCTAAAAAAGAATATTTCTCTACCTAAACTACTATGTTGATGGTTGCTTAATGTGTATGAAAGGCTTCTCTCTATTCAATGAAAACACTTTTTTTGTTTGTGTTTCACATGACAATTCCTTTGAAACATACATCATATTTTTTAAATGATTCCATGAGATTTTTTCATTATGCATTAATATTAAGGCAAGTATCACTACCATTCTTCGGGTCTTCCTATTTTTATTGTAACTTTATTTTTTCAGAAAGAATATTAGATGTTAAAATATAGTTATAATCTAAATAACACCATGAAAACCATGCGTGTCTCCCTCGAGTCGGTATCAAGAAGGTCCCATGATGTTGAATAATTAATATACAAACTCCAATCAATATATGAGCTTACTTACAAATAGTAATTGTCATTGTCTTAATTAGTATGTATCTTTGTATGATCAATATAAATACAAATGAAAATGTATATTTATTGCTTGTTATCAATCTGACCCTTATACTTTATTGGGCAGTGGAATATATATTAAACCTAAACTCACGTCCCCAAGGGTTAGCCCAATGATAAAGTAAGAATGCGAAGAATGTCTATTAATGGGGACCGTAATAGCCCATTGTAATTAGATATGCACGATATTTTGCCATGTCTCATAATGCAAGGTGTTGATCCTCGACCATCACAAGGCACCAACTAACTGTAATCAAGTTGTCTTGTCACAACAAAATGTTGTTGCCCTACCTAAAATATGGAAAGTTGCTTGAATATCATTGGAGGGAGTTGTATGCTAATCGATAAGTTGGAATTTTGCCTTTCTAGAATGGCTCTAATAAGAGTACTACACAACTATATCTTAAAGAAGAAATCATGCATACTGTAAATTATATTATATTATAGAGTAGTTATCAAATTTTGAAGTAAATTTAATCGCTCATAATCTTTTATTTGGCAAACTTTAGATTTATCTCAATTATTTTAAGCAATTGGAATAAGGCAATTTGAAAGAGGATTCCTCTTGGGGTACTTAAGTTGGAGTTGGTTTTTTTCTTATCTTATAACTTTCAAAGAATAATTGAAATTCGAAGTTCTATTATCCATAGAACAATTTCGAACCATCCGTAGCGTTCTAGGATCCTCTTACTAAGACAAATTCCATTGACATCTCAAATGAAAGGATTTTGGAAACATTAATTGAAACCTTTACACACATCCCAAATGTAGTAATGTATCAATGACATAGGGTTTCTTACAAAGCGGAATTCCAAGTATAATGTTTTTTCTAATTTGGTATGCCAAAGGTTGGATTTGCTTATTCATAATGAAGGGTGCTGAAATTTGTGACAAACTAACTCGAGAAGTCCAAAAATTATTGAGTAAAAGTGCACACAAGACTATGGAGTTCCTCTTTTTCTTAGTGTAAAACCTATGAAATACACCTTTGTTGGCACATGAACTCCAAATTTGAAAATAGGTGAAATTTTATACTCGTGCGTTTTTCTGTATTCACGTAATGCCCTCAATATATATAAAAGAGAAAAATGTGAGGAGTTGGCCACGTACTAGCCCTTTTTGAGTAATCCCATGAAGTTTATTCAATGTACGAGCACTTTTTTAAATGTGTGGCATAGAAAGTAGAAACTAGAATGAGTTGATTTCGTTGGGCCACATTACAAAATTCTATTATATATTTATTATGTGGCTAAGAATTTTGGAATATGTGTTTAAATTTGATTAGAAAATTCCTTTAAAGTTACACAAAATTAAAAGTCACTATAATCTTTGAATGCACAAAATCTATGCTCATTTGCACGCTCCAAGTTTGCTCATAATATTTGTATATGCATCAATTTCCCTATCATATATTTCAAAACCAATATTGTAATGTTTCTTGAGTTAGTACTCGTTCAGACCCGATTTTCACATTGATGTGATTTGATTGAAATGTGCTCCTTCAAACATCATTTAAGGACAACAAGCATCAACGTCTTAGATAAATGTGCATCATCATGCTAGAGGGCATGCATGCTTTAAATGCTTTCATTCCTAAGACTATCTTTGCAAAGACAAATTGTACAATTGCTTTAACCTTCTTCTTGTTTGTCATTTGATGATAAAAATCTCCCAAAGTTTGATAAAAACTATGCAAAACTTTAAGTGTATATATGCATGTGTTCAACTTTGATATATTTGATATATAAGGCCATTTAAGGGCTTGATAATAAAAAGTTAATTTTGTTTCTTAAAAACCACTAAACTTAAGAGTGTAGATGCAATACCATTGTTAATGGTTGAAGTTACACCATTATGTGTATTAAGGTTGTGGTTTTTAATCTAAACAAGTGAACTAAACATCACACGAAAGTTAGGCTCAACATAACCACGTTGGTGCTTTATTGTAGTGCATTTCAATGTTTGCACTAAGGTCATATAGTGCCACTATTGTATCAATGGGTTGTCAACGGAGAGTTTATGATGCCTGCAATGAGCATGAAAAGGAAAGGACTCAGTAGGATATGAACAAAAACATAGGGTTAAATGCATTCTAATTCAGATAGTTGTAAGACTAGATTGTGATTTAGTTGGCATGGTGTCATCACACCTTGAGTGCTTGACCACATCGTTGCATTAAAATCGTGATCATGGTAAAGAATCAAACTCCCCTTAGATGGAAACAAACATTAAAACAAAAGGTCACTACTTAGCTTAGTAGATTTTTTTTTCCAAATTAAATGAGCTACTTTCCCATTAGCTAGGAGAGATTTTTACAAAAAGACTATACAAGATGGCTTATACATAAATCAGGGATTTAGCCCCTGATTGAGTTCAAGAATATGAGACTACATACATATCCTCTCCTACTTTCTACTTAACGTTAGTAAGTATCTAGAGCTATAAACTAGTGGCAATCATCCCCAATTGGCCGAGCTCGATCCTTTGGGCTTCAACGAAAGGAGGTGAGTAGGAAACAACCATCGTGGGGGTTGTAGTTTCACCTCGGGCCATTTCCTCCTTGCATAATTATCGGCATGTTCCTCCATTTTTGCCATAAGCGTAAGCGGGCAATGACCATGTCTTCGGAGTGGCCACAAACCTCGTCCAACTGCCCTCGTAGGCAGTTGATAATCGCAAACAAAATATCCATGATCAATTCCTCTGGGGGGCATACTAGATCTTGGAAGACCTTTAGGCAACGTGCTTTCCACACATACCAAAGGGTGAAGCTTACAACCAACATCCAAATCTCCCGGAAATGAGGGGATGCGGTCTTTATGCCTCTCTCAAATTTGGTCTTCACGAGTTTACATCTTGTGCATTCAGTTAGATTAGTAGATTTAAAATTTGAAAAACAAGCATTTGCATAATGTAACAAAGAAAAAATAACTTTGAGAAATGATTGTTGCATTTACAATTTCATTTCCAAGATGTTATAGTCATGTCATAACCTTACACATTGCCTCTTACTTGTGGGTTGTGGCTATATTAACGAATTATGAATTAAGGTGCAGTGATGAGAGCGTGAAAACAAAAGAAGGATTAACATTAAACCACGATAAAAACGTGCATTTATTTTGATTAAAATATGGTTGACTAATTTCTCAAAGAATCTAGTTATATAAACATCCAATGTCTAGTTTTTCATTCTCTAAAAACATAACATATTCTAATGTATAACACAAGGTAGACATACATGTAGCCAAACTCTCCAAATGTGGCACATATATACAACATAAAATAAGTTTGTAAAGAAAAACAAGAACATAGCTTCAAAAGAATTTTGAATAAGTCATCGTGTGCTAAATCACAATGAGATTAATTGCATTAGCGGATGATGCATCAAGCTTTTAGATGTCCTTATAAGTTTGGATATCTTATTGAATCATCACTCGGGTACCTTATTGAATACACATTCGTTCCCTTATTGGATCCTAATTTAGTCACCTTATTTGATCCTCCCTTGGTCACTTGATTGAATATTGGAACTTAAAAATCGTCATAAAGATGAAGTTCTAGAGGCAAAACTTATACCCCTAATATAAAGGTTATGCGATTGTCTAAGGTAAGAGAAAAATAGAACATGAAATCTTCAATAATCACATAAATTATAGCATAAGAACATTCAACAAAAAAATAGCACAGTATAACAAAATTACACATCTACTAAAGAAAACATCGAACATAAAATTGGAACATGAAGTTATTGTATTAAAAACATAAGACTTGAAAAAGAAACATAGCACATCTTAATAACACAAAATATAGCAACCAAACAAAACATGACTTTAACGAACTTTAAGATGTAATTTATACATAGTATACGTGACATAATACATATGATATATAGGAGTGAAGCAATAACTTCTGAACAAAAGCAATATAAAAAATTGACCTAGCTTTTCTATACGACAAGATGTTTGAATGTGATGTAGCCTCTTGACATAAACAAACTTTAACATATATATCAAAACAAACTAGAGATAGGAACCTTAATCTAAAGTAAACAAGAACATGAATCTAAATATAACACTAGACTAAAAGAAATAATAATGCGAACACATTTCATTTGTACATGACATAAGACAATTTAGATGTGTAAACAATTTTTTTTCTTATAATTTCAAGGTGTCATATTGAAATTCTAATGCAAATACATATATATGACGGTGTACATTAGTGCTTGCATGTTTGAACCTAATTCTTTCTACAAGTCTTCAACGACATGTGTGATGTTGTATTGGTTATTAACATTGTTCAAAAATTTACATGGGATTATGCACAATGATGGAGTTTGACTAGTAACCATTGGCATCTAGACATCAATATTTTTTAACAGTATATTGACTAAAACATTCTTTGAAGAAAATATTGCTTAAAAAGAGAGTGTAATGCAATATAGAACAATACACATATTAGGAACTAGATTGTCGTTGGTTTGGGCATTGAGGGGTGGGGAGGTGCTTTCGATTCAAAATGCAACATGAAATCCTTGCATCAGTTCATTCCTCCTTCCCTCAAAACAAATGTAAAAAGATAGGGAAATTGAACTATAAAACATACAAAAAAGCTAAATGACTAGAGTTCACGCAGAAGAAAAGATTGGAAAACAAGCACTATTACACAACCTTTACACATCATCTCTTTTTCAACACTTTCAAGATATGAAATTAATGAACGTAATAACAACTCAAATTCATCATCAATACATTTTAAAACACCTAATGAATATCATACCATGTGCTAGTAATATATTCTTTCCATTACCAATATGGTACGGTGGTATGTGGAGGTGATTAATTCATCAATACTCAGACACATGCTTATATGTTGTGGTTAGGACATGTTAGGAAACAAGTCCCTCCGTATGGGAAGACCATGAGCCAGTTCAGATGGATCCAGACAAGAGACCGGATCTGGAGCCGGATCAGCCGGAAGGCATTTGGTCGAATCTGGAGATGAATCCAAAAGAGGACATATCTGTAAATATGTTTTTGATGCGCCTACTACAAACCATATTTGTAAATAGCCCATTCAGTGTATAAGTATAAATACACTAAGGGCTAATAAGGGGAATAGAGTTGTTGTAATAGTGGACCAGAGTGTGAGAAGAGAGAGAGAGAGAGAGAGAGAGAGAGAGAGAGAGAGAGAGAGAGAGAAACTCCTCCATATTCGTCGGTCTGACGAAGAAGAACTGAAGGTCGTTGCCTTGTAACTTCTTGTTGTATACCTTTTCTCATAGTGAATTCTTGGAGTTTGTGGACTCCCGTGATATTCCCCTATCAAGGTTTTCCACGTTAAAAATACTTGTGTCTCTGTACTTTCATTTCCTTCTTCTGTTTTTTGTCATTTCGATCTTTGCAACCACGTATGCACGTGTATCAACCGGTTGTGGCTGGTAGTATCCTCATCAAACTGGTATTAAAGCGATGGACGAACATCTAGATGGAATGTTCAAACTTACTGGCTCCAACTATTCAGTGTGGAAGTCGACGATGCGGGACATGTTGGTGTGCAGAGACCTCTGGTTGCCAATGCAGTTTGGTGATGGAAAATCGGACAAAATTGATACATCAATCTAGGAGGTAATGCATATGAAGACGACGACATATATCAGGTGTTTTATAGACATGAGTCTATACAACAATTTTAATCAAGAGACCAAGGCGGACATCCTTTGGAAGAAGATCAACATGATGTTCGAGAACAAGAATGCCGTCAATAGACTCTCAATATTCAGGAAGATTGTGAGACTCTAGTATTAGGATGGCTCTAGTAAGGCGGAGCATCGGAATGCCTTCTAGGGACTAATAAATTAAACTACCTCTCTGGAAGTACCTTTGGCCGACGAGGTATTGGCACTATTGCTGTGGGATCCCTTATGGATAGCTGGGAAACACTAGTTGTCACATTGGGCAACGCCGGGTTGGAAGGGAAGCATTTATCTGTAGAGACGATGAAGTCGATCCTGCTAAATGAGGAAGCTCACCAGAAGGACAGAGTCCGTAATTGACCCGAAGGCTTTAGTCACAAAAGGTGACATGAATCGGGGAAGAGGCCGGAATAGAAATCCCTAGACTAGGGAGAAGTCAGGAACAAGGTCGAAGTTGAGAGGAAGGCCCACATGCTTCTATTGTGGGAAGCCCAGACACTTCCGGAAAGAGAATGGGGGAGGCGATGGTGTTGAGCAGAATAGAGTTCCGGATTGTAAGGGCACCTCAACGATCGCGACAAGTGAGGAGGAGTTGTTGTTGATCAGTGAGCAGAATGAAGTAAACCTTGTCAGCGACGAAACGACGTGGGTGCTAGACTCTGATGTGGAATACGCGGATTAATCTCCGGCCACAACCGAAGCGTAGATCACTTGATGACAATCAAAACACAGACGAAATGGGAATGGAGGGAAGTACACAAAACAGAAAGAGAATACACAAGATATTAACGTGGAAAACCTTGAGAGGGAAAAACCACAGGAGTCCACAGACTCCAAACAATCACTCTGTAAAGTAATACAACAGGGAGCACAGAGGCAACGACCTCTTGCTCACAATCTTCGTCTAGCGGCGGTTACAACAGAGACACACTCTCTGTATATCGCTCTCTCTCTCTCTCTCTTACGCAATGTACAGAAGTTACACCAATAACTCTATCATAATAATTATTAAGTTTGCCCTAGGTCATATTTATACTAATATGACTTTCAGGATATTTACAAATATAGCCCCAGTGGGCTCTCTGGAACATTATGTACATATATGTCCCTTCCATCCGATGAGAGGTTCTCACCGGGCCTGCAACATCCGGTTCTCACCGGGTCTTCTTTTCCGGGTACTCGTCATCCGGTTCTCACCGGGTCTTCCGTTGCCGGGTACTCCACATCCGGTTCTCACCAGGTCTTCCGTTGTTGGGTCTCCACATCCGGTTCTCACCGGGTCTTCCTTGTTGGGTACTCGTCATCCGGTTCTCACCGGGTCTTCCGTTGCCGGGTACTCCACATCTGGTTCTCACCGGGTCTTCCGTTGCCGGGTACTCCACATCCGGTTCTCACCGGGTCTTCCTTGTTGGGTACTCGTCATCCGGTTCTCACCGGGTCTTTCGTTGCCGGGTACTCCACATCCGGTTCTCACCGGGTCTTCCTTGCTGGGTACTCGTCATCCGGTTCTCACCGGGTCTTCCGTTGCCGGGTACTCCACATCTGGTTCTCATCGGGTCTTTCGTTGCCGGGTACTCCACATCCGGATTCGGCCTCGGCCTAGTTGCTCATCAACACTGTTCTTCTCACTTCCTATCCGGAGGGACCTGTTTCCTAACAAACTCCCCCTTCACTCCGGCATGGGATGTCTTACTAGTCCGATCCGCTTCCGACATGCATCCTGCTTGTCGGGTATTAGTACTTTGGTCAGCATATCTGACCCGTTCTCGGCCGTGTGGATCTTCGTCAGCGCGAACTCTCGATCTTCTACTCGCTCCCGGATCCAGTGATACCTACGCTGGATGTGCTTTGTCCTGGAATGGTACATTGCGTTCTTAGCAAGGTGGATGGCACTTTGACTATCGCAATAGAGCCGGTATTCATCTTGCCGGATACCGAGCTCACCGATGAAGTCCTTCATCCATAATATTTCCTTGCCGGATTCCATAGCGGCCATGTACTCTGCCTCCGTGGTTGACAACGCAACCGTCTTCTGCAGCCTCGACTGCCACGAAACAGCTCCCCTTGCATATGTCATTACATACCCGGATGTAGACCGGCTGGTATCCACATCAGCCGACATGTCCGAATCGGTAAAACCGTCAAGTTGAGGTGTATCGGAGACGAATCAGAGACACATATTCGAAGTGCCCTTCAAGTACCGGAGTATCCATTTGACTGCGTTCCAGTGCTCCTTGCCGGGATTGCTCATAAACCAGCTCACCACTCCGACTGCGTATCCAATATATGGCCGAGTACACACCATTGTGTACATCAAGCTCCCGACGGCAGAGGCATATGGAACCTTCACCATAACCGCCTTCTCTGCTTTCGTCTTTGGGCTTTGCTTACCGGATAGTCTGCAGTTTGCCGGGAGTGTCGATCCGACCGGTTTTGCTTCTAACATGTTGAACCGCTAAAGCACCTTTGTCAAGTATTTCTCCTGTGACAACCACAATTGCTTCTTTGACCGGTCTCGGATGATGTGCATCCCTAGTATCTGTCTTGACATGTTGTACCTTGGGGTTGGCATCTCCCGGTTTCAACTTGTACACCCACTTGTTTCGGAGTGCCCTCTTTCCTTTCGGCAACTCCACCAATTCATACGTGTGGTTCTCATGCAAGGAATCCATCTCGTCCTGCATGGCACTCAACCACTTGCGGCTATTGGTGTCATCCTTCGCTTCTTCAAAGCTTTCCGGCTCCCCCTCATCGTTCAACAACACATGCTCTGCATCTGGGAATCTCTGGGGGGCCCTTCTCTCTCTGAGAGGATATCTCCGTCTTTGGCTTTCAACAACCGGCTCCTCTATTTGTTCTTCATCCGAATCCGATTCGAGGTCTTGGCCGGTTCCGGTTTCACCTATTCCTTCTTCTTCGGCCTGTTTTGTCTCCTTACCGTCACCGACCGGTTCATCGAGTGCTAACTGGTCTCTTGCCGGTTGGGTCTGCTCATCGTAGAATCGATCCTTACCGGTCGATTCAGAGTTCATTATCTTCTTCTCCGACTCCCAGTCGACGAGCGTCTTGTCCTCCATGAAGATAATATCTCGACTCCGGAATACCTTCTTGTCGGCCAGGTCCCACATTCGGTAGCCGAACTCATCGTCATCGTAACCGAGGAATATGCATGGCCGGGTCTTTGGATCCAACTTTTCTCTCCGGTCCTTAGCTACATGCTCGTACGTGAAACACCCGAACACCTTCAGATTTCGGTAGGACACTTCCTTACCAGTCTATACTCTCTGCGGCGTGTCTCCGTCCAAGGGTACTGAGGGTGATCTGTTTATCACGTATGTCGCCGTCGACAGTGCCTCAACCCAATATGTCTTGGGTAATTTTGCATGCGCCAACATACTCCGGACCCTCTCCATTATGGTCCGGTTCATCCTCTCGGCCAGTCCGTTTAGTTCCGACGTCTTTGGCACGGAAAATTCGAGCTGGATTCCCTTCGAGCGGTAGTACTCCTTGAACTGCCCCCGGTATTCTCCTCCGTTATCTGCTCGAACCGCCTTCAGCTTCCGGCTGGTTTCTCTTTCCACTCTCGCATGGAGCTCTTTGAAGACGGATAACACCTGATCCTTCGTCTTCAACGGTGTGGCCCACAACTTCCGAATGTGGTCATCTATGAACGTCACGAAGTACTACGATCCGGCATGTGACTTCGTGTCCACTTGACACACATCAGTATGCACTAACTCCAGTGGTGCATTTCGTCTCATCGGTGGCCTTGATCGGAAGGAGGTTCGGTTTTGCTTACCGGCTAGGCAGTCGGTGCACCTCTCAAGATGCATGTTCTTCACCGGAATGAGGTTGTCATCGGCAAGCCTCTTCATCCCCTTCACGCTCATGTGACACAATCTCTTGTGCCACAACTCACCGGTAGTGTCGAAAGCCACGTTCACTTCTTCCGGGCATAACCGGGCATTGATCAGGTACAACGTGTTGACCTTTTGGGTGTGAGCCACTATCAGGCTCTCTTTGCTGAATTTCATGACTCCGTTTCGGATGCTACCCGTGTAGGCTTCATCATCTAGCCGACCGGCTGATATTAGGTTCAGTCAAACCTCCGGAACGTGTCGGACATCCTTCAGCACCAGCTTGCATCTGGTTGGTGTTGTCAACCACACGTCTCCTATGCTGACAATTCGGCATGTACCTTCATTCCCCATCCGGACACAACCGTGATCACCGATTGTGTAGGATGAGAAGTATTTACGGTCTGGGGTAAGGTGGAACGACGCTCCGGAATCAACAACCCACGTTGTCTCGTCGCCGGCAAGGTTCAATTCCCTCTCCTCAGGGAAGAGCATCAACTCTTCTTCACTTGCCGCGATTGCTGTTGTTCCCTTCCGGTCCGTTCTCCTCTGGTCTTTACTGTTCCGATTCGGTGTCCGCTTCGAATTGGTAGCATCAGTTTCCTTGTCTTTTCGGAAGTGCCGACAGCTCTTCTGGAAGTGTCCCGGCTTCCCGCAATAGAAGCAGGTAGGCCTCCCCCTTGACTTTGACCGTGTCCCCGACTTCTCCCAATTCTGGAGACTATGGTTCCTTTGTCTTCCGCGTTCCGATTCGGTAATGAGTGCTTTGGAGTCAGAGTTCGTATCCTTGTCTTTCCGACGTGCCTCCTCATCAAGCCGGCTCGACTTCACCCTTGCTAGGGATAACCGTTTCCCTTCTGGCACGGCGTTGCCCAAAGTGACAAACAACGTCTCCCAACTATTTGGGAGGGAACCGAGCAGGAGTAGTGCTAGTACCTCATCTGTGAGAGGTACTTCTAATGATGTTGCCTGGTGGATCAGCCCCTGGAAGGTATTCATGTGCTCCGCCATGCTGGAGCCATCTTGGTACCGGAGTCTTACTAGCTTCCGAAATACCGAAATCTGATTAACAACATTTTTTTTCTGAAACATAATGCCGATCTTCTCATAGAGCTCATGAGCCTTGCTCTCTTCATTGAAGTTGTTGTATAGACTCATGTCGATGAAGCACCGTATGTACGCCGTTGTCTTCATGTGCATCACCTCCCATATCGTGGCATCGATTTTGTCCGGTCTCTTGTCCCCGAACTGAATCGGCAACCAAAGATCTTTAACCACGAGCATGTCCCTCATCTTCGACTTCCACACCGAGTAATTGGAGCCAGTGAGCTTGAACATGCCCCCCAATGAATCGTCCATTTTTCTGTGTCGTTTCGCTCTGATACCAGTTTGACGTGGAATATGTGGAATAATCTCCGGTCACAACCGAAGCGTAGATCACTTCATGACAATCAAAACACAGACGAAATGGGAATGGAGGTAAGTACACAAAATAGAAAGAGAATATACAGGATATTAACGTGGAAAACCCTGAGAGGGAAAAACCACGAGAGTCCACAGACTCCAAACAATCACTCTGTAAAGTAATACAACAGGGAGCACAGAGGCAATGACCTCTTGCTCACAATCTTCGTCTAGCGGCGATTACAACAGAGACACACACTCTCTGTATATTGCTCTCTCTCTCTCTCTCTTACGCATTGTACAGAAGTTACACCAATAACTCTATCATAATAATGATTAAGTTTGCCCTAGGTCATATTTATACTAATATGACTTTCGAACTATTTACAAATATAGCCCCAGTGGGCTCTCTGGAACATATTTACATATATGTCCCTTCCATCCGATGAGAGGTTCTCACCGAGCTTGCAACATCCGGTTCTCACCGGGTCTTCCTTGCCAGGTACTCGTCATCTGGTTCTCACCGGGTCTTCCATTGCCGGGTACTCCACATCTGGTTCTCACCGGGTCTTCCGTTGCCGGGTACTCCACATCTGGTTCTCACCGGGTCTTCCTTGTTGGGTACTCGTCATCCGGTTCTCACCGGGTCTTCCGTTGCCGGGTACTCCACATCCGGTTCTCACCAGGTCTTCCTTGCTGGGTACTCGTCATCCGGTTCTCACCGGGTACTCCTCATCAACACTGTTCTTCTCACTTCCCATCCGGAGGGACCTGTTTCCTAACAGACTTTGTAACGTCATTCCACCAAACCCCTGACCGGAAATGCTTCTCATCATACATAGCCGGAGACCACAGTTTGGTGAAGATGGGAAATGAAGGAGCATGTTGAATCGTTGGCATAGGAGATGTGTGTTTGATGACTTCAACTTGGTGCAAACCGATGTTGAAGGATGTTCGACACGTCCCAGAGGTGAAATTGAATTTGACATCAACCAACAAGTTAGATGATGAAGGCTACACTAGTTGTTTTTGGAACGGTACGTTAAAGTTTTGCAAGGGAAACCTAATTGTGGCCTCAACGCTGTCGCATTGTTACGCGCGTGCGTGTAGAAGGGCGGGACCACGGGGGTCTTGGACTAGGGAGTGGAGGAGAAAGATTAGCTCAAGAGGAGAAGAGAACGAATATGACATTATGATAGAAGAAGAAGATGATGCAATGAAGATACTCAACAAGAAGTTCTATTAAGAAATGAATGATTACAACAATGGTGGCCGCCATGGCCACACCAAAATGACTATATGAAAACCCTAAAGGAAAACCCAAGAAGAAAACCCTAACCCGAACCCTAACCCTAAAACGAAAATGGGAAGAAGGAGAACCCTAGACTAAGTGGTATACCTTACTCACAAAAAATAGGCAACCCTTCATAAGTGACCCCTCCCTTCCTTTTATAGCCCAAGGAGGGAGGGACCTTACAATGTGGGATCAAATTTCCCCTCTCTTTCTATACACCATATCCTAGTTTATATGTGCACATGTAGCACACCACCAACTTGGCCTTCCCACCCCGGTTTCCGCCTATCGACGAAAATCTTCACGACATCCACCCCCACCAAACCGCACATCCACCGGTATGTGCCAAGAAAGGAAAAGGGTGAGAGATTTCGGCGACGGTGATCAACCGGGTCTTTCGCCTTACCGGCACCCAACCGTCTTTCCGGTCCCTTGCTGGCTCCTTACCAGCCCCGACCCGTCAACTCCATCCGATCCACCACGTCCACCGTGTGTCCTCGAACCGGCGGCTCCATCCGAACCGCCATATCCACCACACGCGCCTTCCTCCCCGGTCGGTCCTCCCGAACGCCATTGCCGATCCGGTCACTCTTTCTTTGTCCGCCACGTAGGTCCTCCGATTAGGCCCTTGGTCACCCCGTTTGCTCGCCGGATTCTGCCCCTCGCATACCGCTTGTGTTCTATCTCTAGCTCGATCCTCCCTTCGTCTCGAACACCTCGTGCCGATTCCCTCCGTTTCGCACTCACCTTCCGTAGGCTCTTTCCGTGGGTCCTTGTTGTCTCCCGAACATGCGCTCGTTCTTCGGTCCCTCGACGACCTCACTACATGCTCCTCGCTTCTCCGTTGCGCGCCGTGCTCTCTTGCCGTAGAGCGTACCGTCATCCCGACCACCATGTCAGTGTCCTTCGCGACTCCCGTTACCGCTTCTTCCCGTCTCTCGTCCTCTTGGCCCGCTTGGCCTCGCATGCCTTCCAGGACGCCGCGCTTCCGTAGCCCGTTGCTCTCCACGCACCTCCTTCGGTTCTCAAGACATAGCCTTCCATGCTCGCCGATCATCCTCGTGCTTGTCGTTCGGCCCTTACACGGCCACATCGCAGATCTCGCACTCCGCTCCGCTCTGCGTACCCTTTCAAAAAGGTACGTTGCTTCCCCGACATCCATGTCGGTGCTCTCGTCTTCGGTGTCCTCCGCAACCTCCGATGTTGCCGCTTCGCCCTGAGGTACACCCTCTTGGTCCGCCTCGCATGTCCTCCGGATGCGCTCCGGATCTCTCTGGTTGCACCCCGGTTTCCGCCCTTTGTGTGCCGCTCCTTTGGTTTTATCGTCTCCGCATGTTGAACACCTCGGTGTGTCGACTCTTCCCGCTCCGCGCTTGCCTTCCGTAGGCTCTTCCCATGCGTCGATGTTGTCCCCCGAATATGCACTCATTCTTTGGCCCTTAGGCAGCCCCATTCCGCATTCCTTGCCTCTCCTTTGCCCGTCGTGCTCTCTCGCCGTAGAGCGTACCGTCATCCCGACCTCCGTGTCAGTGTCCCTCGAGGCTCTTGTTATCGCCTCGCCTCGACTTGCGCCCTCTTGGCCCGCTTGGCCTTGTATGCCCTCCGGGAAGCCGCCACGTTTTCTCTTCCCGGTGTGTACCCCGTTGTTCTCTGCGCATCCCCTCCGTTTTCCCAGACACAATCCTTCGTTCACGCCGATCACGCCCGTCTCGTTCTGTCGATCTTGGCGTCTCGTCGCACCGCCCGTCTTCCCGCACTTGCCTCTCGAAGGCTTCCTCCGACCGTCATCGTCGGTCACTCGTTGCGGGTCTTCCGGGTGCATGCTTGCTTCTTGGCCCTCCGCCGGCCGTAGTGCATGCTCCGTTCTACGCCGTAATGCATGCTTCGTGTTACACGCTTCCCTTGTTGTAGTCCCGACCTCCGCGTCGGCCTCTTCGTATTTCGTTGCCATAGCCCCTTTCAACTCCGGCTTGCCGTCTTGGCCGCACTCGTCCGCCTTCACGCACCAGGTACCCGTTCTGGTAGCCTCGTTTGTTCCAGTCTCCGACTCCTCGCCGCCTTTCGTCGTCTCTTTGGTCTTACGTCGATCCGCAACCGCCAAAGTCTCAAGAATAGGTGAGGAGGGTCCCTCTCACTACTTGGCCTCCCACCGAGTCGTACTCCTTGTGCATGCTTGGCCTCCTTCTCGTGCTCACCGGCTCCCACCGGGTGTTGTGGCCCGTTCGCCTCGACCTCCAATCATGCCGACTTAGCCTTCGCCCGGATCGGTCTCGGCCGATTGAGTTCCGGTTTGGTCGGTTCCCTTTCGTAATCGTAACCGGCCGGTACATGTTTGTCCGCACAAATCCGGCCTTGCCGACTCTTCTTCGGTTTGGGCCCGGTTGACCGGACCCTGCTCCAATCTTCTTCCGCCTTGTCTTCCAGTCGTGAAATCATTATCGACCGGTTCATTTTCCAGTCGGGTCGGTTCCCGACTCTCTCCTCCTTGTCACTCCCGACCTCTCCGTCGGTCCTCTTGTGTATGCCCGTTCCGGGCCTCGCATCCTCATCTTCGCACGTGTTCGCTCCGGGCCATGCCTCCTCACGGCCACCGCCCTTCTCTCCGGTCTTATTTTGGCATTCGAGCGCAACCGCCGTAGTCTCCGGTCTCGGTGTTGAGAGGTCTTGCCTCCGTCCACTATGACCTTCCTCGTCGTCGTTTCGATCGTCCGCTTTGCCGCTGCCACCTTCCGTCTCTCCGGTCTCACGTGGGCTCTCGGGGCCGATCGCCGAAGTCTCTAGAATAGGTGTGGGAAAAGTCCCGGTACCGTTACTCACCGATGCCATGTTCGTAGCCACCTTCGTTCGGATGCCGTGGTTCGTGGCTATCTCTTTCTCGTTCTCCCCGTCGCCGTGGTAGCCCGCCTTGCCGCCACCACCGCCCGTCGCTCTAGGTCTCATGCCGGCACTCGGGCCGACCACCGGAACCTCTAGGGCCGGTGTGTGTAAGGTCGCGGCACCGCCGCTCGTTGTGTCCGTAGCCGCCTCCGTCCGGACGTCATTTTCTGCGGCATCCGATCGTGTAAGCCTCGATTACGCTTGCCGCCGTCTCTTCCATGTCGTCGTCTCGGTTGCTCGCCTTGCCGCCGCCACCGCCCGTCGCTCTAGGTCTCACGCCGGCACTCGGGCTAGCTGCCAAAGCCTCTAGGACCGGTGTGGGTAAGGACCCGACACTGCCGCTCGTTGTCTCCTCCCCACTCGATGTTTCGGGCCGCCATGTTCCGAATCCGTAGTTACCGGCCTCCATGGCCGTCCCTTCACCGCAAGGCAAGAGGGTCGCTTGCTCCACACCCTCTCCCATGTTGCCATCCTATGCTCTTTCGGCCTCCGTATAGGCGCCGTCTTCTACGTCTAGGGAGGCTTCTTCGTCCGCATCCTCCGATCGCCTCCGGCCCGACTCCATAACAAGCCCTTCTTCGGCTCCGATTTTCGCCTTCACAAGCTCGCATGCCTCCCGTATTAGCACCTCTAGGTCGAGCTCCTCCGAACCGTTTTGCGTTGAGCTCTCTTCCGGTGGTAGTGCGTACTCACTCACTGTTCTCTCTTCTCCGCCGCTCGCGGGCCGTGTTGTGGCCGACCGCCTCGCATCATGTTGCCGACACACCCACCGATTGAACTCATGTCGACCTCTTCCTTCCGGTTCCGTGTACCCGTACGCCTCCAATAGGGCTCCCTCAAAGGACACCCACGACTCATGAGCTTCTCGTAGCTCCTTGACCTCCTTGTGCACCGATACGGCCGCCACTCAAGGAAAATACTCTAGCCACATCGCCTCGCCTACGCCCCCTTTCGCCATCTCGACCTTGTAGGCTCCCAAAATTTTTAGGACCTCATTCCCATTGAACCAGCCGACTCGATCAACCACCCTTTCGACGGCTTGTTGAGCCGCATCCCGCTTCGCCATCTTCCGTCTGGCTTCCATCACGATCTTTGCCATCATCTCCTCGAAGTTGAAGTCTTCTTCCATCTCCATGCTCCCTTGCCGCCCTTCACGTCGGGTTCACCAACGCTGTCACGTTGTTATGCGCTTGCATGTAGAAGGGCGGGACCACGGGGGTCTTGGACTAGGGAGTGGAGGAGAAAGATTAACTCAAGAGAAGAAGAGAACGAATATGACATTATGATAGAAGAAGAAGAAGATGCAATGAAGATACTCAACAAGAAGTTCTATTAAGAAATGAATGATTACAACAATGGTGGCCGCCATGGCCGCACCAAAATGACTATATGAAAACCCTAAAGGAAAACCCAAGAAGAAAACCCTAACCCGAACCCTAACCCTAAAACGAAAATGGGAAGAAGGAGAACCCTAGACTAAGTAGTATACCTTACTCACACAAAATAGGCAACCCTTCATAAGTGACCCCTCCCTTCCTTTTATAGCCCAAGGAGGGAGGGACCTTACAATGTGGGATCAAATTTCCCCTCTCTTTCTATACACCATATCTTAGTTTACATGTGCACATGTAGCACACCACCGACTTGGCCTTCCCACCCTGGTTTCCGCCTATGGACGAAAATCTTCACGACAACGCTGTCGCAAAGATTTGCATGCGCTTGTGCTACTTGAGCAGGACCATCGGGGTCTTGGACCAAGGAGGACGTTCATCAAGTTATTGTAAAGAGAATGATGTCAGTTTTAAGAGTCGAGGAAACACTATTACACTTGAGAAGATCAAAGATTGTACATTTAAGAAGTAGATAAATAAGAAGAAGATAGATGCGAAGAAGAAGAATAGAAGCTTATATTATTGATGATGATGATGATGATGATGATGATCTCCAAATTGACCCCCCTTTACAGAAGCCCTACTAGGGTTTTTATAGCTCTCTTCATGTGCAAAACCATGGGATTGGCACACAGTTTTGCTTGTGACATGCACAAAACCATAGGCTTAAAAACCATGGTTTTGTGCACACGGGTTTGTACATTTGTTTCATATGGAATACTGAATATGACAAGGAAATATCTCTAATAAAATTTAGAGCACTTGGTAGCAGGTCTAATGGTAAGTTAATTTCCTCTTATCTTGTAGATGTAAGGTTCAAATCCTACTTGAACCTCTCTATACGCATTCAATGCCATTAGTCCCTAGGATTATTTATTATTGTTTTGTTTTCATTTTTACAAGTATTTGTGTAATGTGCGTGGAATCACACTTTTTCACTTTTTCTCCCACTGGACGTGCAACATCATGACATCCACCCCCACCAAACCGCACATCCTTTGGTATGTGCCAAGAAGAAAAGAGTGATGTGGCGGGGTCAAAGGTGGTTGGTCTTTCATTTCCTCCTTTCTTGCACCTTTCCCGTACCGTCTTTTTGTCCTCTACTTCGAAGATGTCTCTTGTTTCTACCCAAACCGTCGTTGCCATCCGATCCACCATATCATTCGCTTACCCTTTCAATTGCCATGTCTGGTTTTCATGGCTCCCTTTGCTCCTCCTGAGCATAACGCTTCATGCCTCGTGCATGTGCCACCTTCATCTCGGCCATCTCCTTGATCACCTAACTTTCCTTTATCGTCTTTTCTTGTTCCATACATGCCTTCCCAAGGCCTTATTAGAATACTGATGTTGACTATGCTTAGTGGTCCATTCTTCAATTGCATGCTCACCACTAGGTCCTTAAGTGACGATATTTCATGCTTCCCACTTTTCCCACTTTCGCGGTATACTCTTGCGGTAGAGTTGACCATGATTTCCATGGTAGTGTCCTCCTTCTTAAATGTTGCGATCACATCCTTCGGATCTAGTTGGCCCACTTGGTGCTCATCATCCCTTGTTGAGCTTCCCTCGGGCTCTTTGTTGCACGCATCAACTTTTGTCGTTGTGCTTTGCTTGAGGTCTTTGTCACATGCATCAGCTTTAAACCTTGCTTCCTCTCTGTCACCGTCCTTCTCTTGGGTCTTACATCGGTTAATGCCCAAGTCTCTGGAATGACTATGGAGGGATCTGTACGTGTTCGTTGTCCATCTTTGTCATGCTACCCTTAGCCACTTCCACCTTAAGGTTGTTTGTATCAGCTTTAACCTTTGCTTCCTCACTGCCACCTTCCATCTCTTGGGTTTTACATTGGTTAGTGCCCAAGTCTCTAGAACCATTATGGTGAAAGTTTCTTCATGGTCGCCATCAACCCTCTTCACCTCGACGTCATTCTCCATGACTATCTCTTCAGACTCATGGGCCTCATACCCATTGACCCTATTAATCGAGAAAGCCTCGATTATGATTCCCTCTTCGTTGCATGTATCAGCTTTGACCTTCGCTTCCTCGCCGCCACCTTCTGTCTCTTGGGTCTCACGTTGGCTTTCGGACGCAACTGCCCAAGTCTCTGGAACAAGTGTGGAGAAAGTCTCGACACGACCATCTTCCATCGAATCATCCATAGCGACCTCCAACTCGATGTTGTTGTCCATGGCTATGTTCCCATCATGTGCATCAGCTCTGACCTTCTCTTCCTCGCTGCCACCTTCCATCTCTTGGGTCTCAAGTTGACTTTTGGATGCAATTGCCCAAGTCTCTAGAACAAGTGTGGAGGATTCCATACACCTTTGGTCGATCACCTTTGCCATGTTGTCCATAGCCACCTCCTTGATGTCATTTTTCATGGGCCATACCATTGTCGACAAGATTCCTGTCTTCCTCTTGTCATGTCGTTGGCATACCCTTTCACTTCGGCCCAATTTTCAGTGAGGCCATTCACACCATCTTCATCCTCGAGTTGGACTCCAATGGCCTTCCTTTCCTTCCGATCAATCGACTTTACGAACATTAAGACTTTATTTGCCCCCACCAATCCTTGATCCTGCTCTGAGAGTTGAGCGAAGCAACACTCAAACTCAACGAATGCATGCATAGCACTCTGGTGGGTCTTCCTCGATGACACCCATTGGTCGAACTCATATAGACCTCATCCCTTCGTCTCTTCATAACCATATGCCTCTCGTAAAGCTTCTTCGAAGGACACCCACAAATCGTGAGCTTTTTGAAGCTCTTTCATCTCTTCGTAGATTGGTTCGGCCACCACTCCACAAAAGTAATCCAGCCTCATTGCTTCGTTACACCTCTCGAATCCATTTCAGCATTATACGCCTTTAGAAAAATTTGGACTTTGCCCCCGTTGAAACAACCGACTCGCTCAACCACACTTTTGACGACTTGTTGGGCCGCATCTCGTCTTTTCCCTTCTCTCGAAAATTCCATCATCATCTTTGACATTGCCTTCATGAGATATTCCTCATCCCTCTTCATCCTCCCCTGCCACTCTTCACATCGGGTTCACCAAATGATGTCGTGAAGATTCGTGTGAGTGTGTGCTACTTGAGCAGAACCGCCGGGGTCTTGGACCAGGGAGGACATTCGCCAAGTTATTGTAAAGAGGACGATGTCAATTTTAAGAGTCGAGGAAACACTATTACACTTGAGAAGATCGAAGATTGTACATTTAAGAAGTAGATAAATAAGAAGAAGATAGATGTAAAGAAGAAGAATAGAAGCTTATATTATTGATGATGATGATGATGATGCTCTCCAAATTGACCCCCCTTTTACACAAACCCTACAAGGGTTTTTATAGCTCTCTTCATGTGCAAAACCATGGGCTTGGAACCATGGTTTGCGTGCACATGGCTTTGCTTGTGACATGCACAAAACCATAGGCTTAAAAACCATGGTTTTGTGCACATGGGTTTGTACATTTGTTTCCTATCGAATACTGAATATAATAGGGAGATATACAAAATTTAGAGCACTTGGTAGTAGCTTTAATGGTAAGTTAATTTCCTCCTATCTTGGAGGTGTAAGGTTCAAATCTTACTTGCACCTCTCTATACACATTCAATGCGATTAGGTCCTATGATTATTTATTATTGATTTATTTTTATTTTTATAAGTATTTGTGTAATGTGCGTGGAACCACACGGAAGACCAACACACTATATCTTAAGCATGCTTGGCTATGCCGGGACGAAGTAAACGTGGTTGCAGACACAACCGGTGAGCTGTGGCACAAGAGGCTATGCCACATGAGTGAGAAGGGGATGCGGAAGTTTGCCAATGATAACCCTATTCCGGAGGTGAAGAATGTGCAACTTGATAAGTGCACCAATTGCTTGGGCGGCAAGCAAAACAAAGCCTAGTTCTGATCCAGGCCCCCGATGTGGAAGAAGATGTCGCTCGAACCTGTGCATACAAATGTATGTTACGTAGATACAAAGTCTCATGCTAGTTCGCAGTATTTCCTGACCTTCATAGATGACCATAGTCGGGAGCTGTGGGCTCCTGTGTTGAAGACTAAGGATTAGGTGTTGTCGGCCTTCAAGGAGCTCCAAGGGAGAGACGAGAGAGAGACCAAACAGAAACCGAAAGTTGTTCGAGCGGATAATGGATAATAGGAAGTTCGAGGAGTATTGCTGGTTGAAGGGAATCCGACTCGAATTTATTGTGCCAAAGACGCCAAAGCTGAGTGGGCTAGCCGAGAGAATGAACCAAACCATCATAGAGAGATTCCGGAGCATGCTTGCACATGCAAATCTATCCAAGATGTTTTGGGCTAAGGTGCTGATGACGGTGTCGAGGAAATCCTCGCGTGTTCGTGAAATGAAGCGGAACCACCGGGGTCCTGGACCGGAAGGATTAAACGTTTGTAGCAGCGTAAGCGAGAAAGTATTGAAGATAGATAGATGGATGAAGAGAGAGATTGAACGCTTGACTTTAGTTTTACGAGATAAGATACATCACCATTAGAATAACTCCGATCTTTGATTAAAAGTTTCTTTGTTTACTTACATTACTTGCCTCCTTACACAAGCCCCACTATAGGCTTTTATAGGTCTCTCCATGCAAAAACCATGGCCTAAACCCACGGGCTAAAACCATGGGCTAAAACCACGGGCTAAAACCAAGAGCTGAAACCATGGTTTTGTGCCCACAATTTCTATATGTTTGCTTCCGACAAAATACTGAATATGAAAAAAAAAAATACAAATTCTAAAGCACTCAGTAGTGGCTTTAGTGGTAAGTTAATTTGTTTTTTATCTTGGAGGTGCAAGGTTCAAGCCTTGCTTCCACCCCTATGTATGCACTTAAGGGTAAAAGCATGCGAGTGGAAACACTATTATAGCTAATTAGCTACTAAAATGGCCATAGCTAATTAGCTATTTGTTTAGCTAGTCTCTTTTGTGGGAAAATCAAATATTTGAAAAACTAATTTATGAAAAAACTCAAATATTTGAACTTCTGTTTCAGACGTAGTGGAACTTGGGGAATAGCACCATCATCTAAGGTCGACTTCAATGTCATCAATTTCCTGTTTAGCCTAAGTCTGATTTTGAACGCAAATGGAGTACTCAGAGCACGAACGTAGATGTAGCTCCCGCAATAGCAGAAAATCAACATTGCAGATTGAGAGCTACAACACAGAACCCGCTTGATCATCGTCCAGGTATGTTTCAGTTACAGAAACCCCAAACATTTGTTTTTTCTTTTTGACTACTGTCTGAACTTTGGTGCCGATTCATATTTCCCCAAAATCGAATAGGGCGAAGTCCTTGGAGTCCCATACAAGGATGTCTCGCAAATCGGGGAGTAGCAACAGGTGTGTTTATATTACTTTTTTTGTGTTTAATCTTGTCTTTAGTGATGATTGGGGTTTCTGATTGAAATTTCTGATTAGGGTTTTTGTTTATAAATTTCTGATTAGAATTTCTGATTAGGGTTTGTGATTGAAATTTCTGATTAGGGTTTTTGATTATAAATTTCTGATTAGAATTTCTAAATAGGGTTTCTGGTTACAAATTTTGATTACAGATTAGAATTTCTGATTAGAATTTCTGAATAGGGTTTTTGTTTATAAATTTCTGTTTAGGATTTCTGATTAGGGTTTGTGATTGAAATTTCTGATTAGGGTTTCTGATTGAAATTTCTGATTAGGGTTTTTGATTATAAATTTCTGAATAAGGTTTCTGGTTACAAACTTCTGATTATAGATTTTGATTAGGGTTTCTGATTTCAAACTTCTGATTACAGATTTTGATTAGGGTTTCTTCAAATTTCTGAATACAAATTATGATTAGGGTTTCTGATTTGCTAAGTTAAAGATTTTGCACCATTTTTGTTGTTGTTGATTGGGGTTTCTGATTCTCACATATTCTGATTTTGCACTATTTCTGATTTCTGAAATGATATTTCAGATGGCTCGTTCCTCCGTATACGAGAGTGCCAAACTTCGCAAAATTTTGCGAGACAAAAGAGGACTTCCACAACACCTATGGTCTGTCACTCGAGGGTGTTGACCCTGCTGTCCTAAGTGATAAATTGATCAGTGATGTAGACTGGATGACAGTATATACAGTGCCTAGAGTCAAAGGCAAGGTCAAGCTGAAGCATGTACGAGCCGACTTGTACGATGACTGCATGAAACTGCACCAGAAAGTTCATCAGGAGATCCCAGTCAACAATGAGTTGTCAGTTTCATTTGCTAGAGCATTTGCATATGAGTACTGCAAAACAACGAAGGAATCCAGAGACCTTGAAATGTATAGGGTAGCTTGGGCAGTCTATGGTGAGGCATCGGTAAAAAGATGCCGAAAGATGGGGACCTTGGCACAAAAAATAGACAGATTTTGGAGCATGGCAGCTGTTGATGCAACTGCTGACTCCCAGCGAGACCGGGGGCATACACCACACCGACACCCAAGGAAAGCCAATGTCGATGATACAGGTGAGACATTGGTTAGCTATATGCTAAAAAATGTCCATGAAGCCTGTGAGACATTGGCATTTTTTAAGACTGAGTTAGAGAAAGCCACAATGGCTTCTGCAATGGAGAGCAAAGTTACTTCCGCTGTTACAACAATTAGAAATAAGATTCAGGTAACTATTGTTTTGCTGGTATGTGATTGTGTTAGGGCTGTCGTGGTAGGCCGTGAGCAGCTCCTCCTGTTCTTCCTTCATCACCACCACCCGGAGCAGGACGCCGTTCCTCTTCTTCGGGTGCTTCCATAAGTATCCGTCCCGGAGAAAGAATCGGTATGCTTTCTTCAGGATCCGGTTTGCCTCGTCCCTCGTCCATGACGCATCCGGCGTCATTGTCCTCAAAAACCCACCGATCTGGAGCCACTCGCCGTCGTACTTGCTCTCGTCGAAGCCGTTAAGTGCCGGAGTGCTCGCCCCGTCGGTCGTCACGTACGCCGCCTCGAAGAAGTCCACGCCGACTTCTTCGTTCTCCGAAACCATGCCACCCTCGTCATCAAACCTCGCCCTCGAAAGCATGTCGGCCATGGCGTTGTCTTTTCCGGAAATGTGTCGTATTTCCGGGTCCAGGGACTTGATGTACGCTATCCACTTGAGCATCGCCAGGTCCGGTGTCGCGCATCCGAAAACCATGCCGAGAATCGGCAGGCAATCCGTCTCGATAACCACTTCTGTCCCGATCAGGTAGTCTTTGTCGGCCTTTACTGCCGAAACGATACCCCAGAGTTCGCGTTTAACCTGGGCGTACCCTCGCTGTCGTTCACTGAGGACCTTCGCGCCGAATCGGATCGGGAACCGAATGCCGTCCCCGTCTTCTTGGTTGACGACCCATCCGATCCCGGTCGGACTCGTATCCACCGTTATGTATACCGGGGTACCCTTCTCGTAGACAGCCTTCCGGAGCGCCGGTGCTGCCGCAAGAGCTTCCTTCAGCTTCCGGACCGACTCCGTGTGCTCGTCTCGCCACTCGAATTTTCGCCCTTTCTTCAGCAACCCGTATAGCGGCTCCGCAACGTGGGCGTAATGCAGGATCCATATGTGGTAGAACGCGCATGCCCCCAGGAACCTCCGAACTTGTGTAACCGAGCTACAGTCGGTCTTCATCGCGGAGATGGCTTCTACCTTTGCCGGAGACGGCTTCCGGCCATAGGGTCCACATAGGTGTCCGACCACCAGGATTTCCGATTGCCCGAAGGCCGATTTCTCCCCGGAGAAGGTGAGCCTCACATCCTCTAGCCTTTGTAGCACCTTCTCGCAGTCGTCGATGTGTGTTGCCACGAATCGCCGGCATCCGTCCGGCCCGACTGTCTCGTCCTTCTCTTCCACTGGGCACCCCTTAATCGAGATGTCGTCTAGAAATGGCATGGTGATGTCCGGGATGCAATCCCTCAGTACCTTGTTCATTGCATTCACCATGTGGGCCATCGAGTTAGTCCCTCCTTGTGGCAGGGTACACATTCGCACTAGGCCGAGGGGAGTTCGCATCGTCGTAATTTCTCTGCTCTCCACAGCTAGCTGGAACTGGTCGTACCCCGAGTACAGATCACTGACCGAGTAAATCGACCTTCCGGCGAAGGCCTCCGCGAACTCGTCTATGGTCGGTCCGATTCCTGCGTTCCGAATGGTCACTCTGTTGACCGGCTGCAGGTCTTGAATGAAGCGCAATGTTCCATTTTTCTTCGGTACGGTAAACCATCGGTTCGAGTATGGGGCACTCGACGGTTCAAGAATGCCCATATCTACTTTCTGCCTCAATAGCTCCATCAACTTCGGGATGTGAGCTCTCGGTACCGGAATCGGCTTGAGATTCCACGACACATGCGGTACCGTGAATATCACCATCGGCTCCACAATCGTCGGGTCTACGCACCCGATCTCTTCCGGTGAGAATGCGAAGGCTTTCCCGTGCCTTCCGAGCATCCTCCGAAACCGGTCTTCCTCCGCCGGCAGTAGGAACCCGCCCCCACCGATTTTGAGCTCCCGGAGCGTCCCGTCGGTGAAGGTGTGTCCTATGCAGGCCGGATATCGTAAACTGGGGTCCGACGCAACCCCTCTGATCCGGGACTCGCTGCCCTCCGGTAAGGGTGCCGCGACTGGCCTTACCTTCCGGTCCACAGTCTTGTACTTTGTGCTAACTCAGGCCGTCCGATCCGACCCGAGCCCCCAACTGAAGTTCGCGATGACTTCGTACATCTCTTCGGAACATACCGGTATCGTCCGGTCTTCGTTAAGGTCTTCTCCGGCAACCTTCCTCAGCATCCCCAAGGTGTCGTCGAAGGAGACCGCCTCCACGGCTCCGCTGATTTCCTCGTCCGGGCCGAGAATTCCGCACGCTCGAAGTCGCACTTCCGCCCTTGTCTTTTCTCGCCCAACGATGCCGACTATCATACACCCTTCGTGGTTGGAGAAGCAAATTTTCCTACCTATCGTACAGTCGTGGGGTCTTTTCCGAGTGTCCGGGCTGTCTCGGCCCCACGCCTTGGCAGCTCTCTCTAAAAATCCTCCCAGTTCTCGCCACCGAGGGATTCGCGGTTTCTCTCGTGGTTCGGCCGCACCATCAGAAGTTGGACCGAATGGCGCCCGTCCTGGCTTTTGACCCTCGCGTAGGCCGACCCGTTGTCCAGCACCTTGGTCTCCATTCGCGCCGCGGTGATGTATGGTTCACCTAATATGACCGGGTGCGAGGACGTCTCCTGTACGAAGAAGTGCTGGTCAATCTCGACGTCGCCGATCTTGACTCGCACGTTCGGGTAGGCCCCATGCAGTTCCTCGGTGGCGCGCGTCGCCGCCCGTATCTTCCACCCGTGCTTGGTGTTGATCGGCCATTTTCCCTTCCTATAGAAGTCCATGGACATCAGGTTTATTTCCGAACCGTGGTCCACCAATGCCACCACCGGTTCCTGAACATCTCCGATCTTCACCGGGGTCTCCGTGGTCGCTCGGGCCCAGTGCGGCCTTGAATAGTGGCTTTCCGCCCACTCATCTTCCAGCGCCATGTCGTCGATGTGCGTCGTCTGCACCTCCACCGGTCTTTCCGGTTCCGTCTCCATCGACAGCCTCTTCCGTTTCACCAGGTCCACAATGGAGTCGTGGAACTCCTTGGCGATCCATAGCACCTCCCGCAATGACAGCTCCACTTTGCTGTCGAGGATCCGTTCCTCTAGGACCGTCCGTAGGTCCGTAGTCCTTTCTATTTCCGTCCCTAGTCGGTATCCGCCCTTCCTGGGGTTATCTTGCGAGCTGGGTCCGCCGGCATCGTTCCGTCGTTGCCCGAATTGGGTCTCGTACCGTTGTGAAGGCCCGGTCGCTCCGGCTTTCCCCACTCGTTTGTCTTCTACCAGAGCCTCGTAGTTCTGGCAGGCGACTTCTACGAAGCCCGTCTTCTCCTCGACCGGATCGCTCCACCCGGTTATTTCCCGGACCAGTCTCTCAGCGCGGTCCGTTTGATCCTTCTTCAACCGTGCGCCGGCAAGACCTTCCAGCATTGCCGACCAGAATCCGTCTTTGCCCTCCTTTCGGGCCTCGCTGCCCCCGACCCGAATGCCGGCCGACGCCGAGTAGTGGATGGCCTCCACGTGTTGGGCCGCTGCCTCTTCCATCAGTCTCTTCATACCTCCTCGTCCATCGTTTCGGTTTAGGGCCCTTCTGGTGTCGCCGGCGTGCACCCGGCCTTCCCATAGGTACACCACCCGATTCCTCAACGCTTCTGCGAAATCGCCGCAGTCCTTCGGGATGTGGCCGACCTCGTCCCACCACATGCACCTGTTCCCAACTGCCGGCCATTGGTCACAAGCCGGTTCGCCGCCTTCCCTTTGAGTCTGGGCGATTTGGAGATCCTTTATCGCCCGCGTCAACTCCTCCAGCACTGCTCCTCCGGACGAGCCACTGACCATGCCGGTCGAAGCCGGGCCGGTTTCGAGCCATTCCCGGGTTTCTTCCCTTCGCCCTTGCGGTGCCGGTTCAAGCCTCCTTGCTGTGACAGACCCCGCACCGGCCGCCCCGTTATCAGCCCATTCTCGCCGTTTGTCGAAACGGCCACAGACTCTCTTAACCGCTGCCCAGTCGGTCGTCAGCCCGTCTTCGGTTTCCAGCAAGGAGCCGACTTGATCCCGGTCCTGCTCGTCCACCGACTTGACGAACAGTAGGACCCGGCTCGTATCTAGAATGGTTCGGTCAAGCGCCGAAAGGCGCGCAAAGCGTTCTTCGAACTCCCGGAGGAGTGCCGACGCGTTTCTTCCCTTGCCGGGGGACTCCACCCATTCCATGAAGTCTCGTTTCGAAAGCCGGAGCACGTCGTCCAACCCGTATTTTTCTAGGAGTCGGCCTTCGAACTCCTCCTAGGTACGGCTCTCCGCCCGCACCTCGAGCACCTCCGCATGGATGCTCGGCATCGCCACTCGAGGAAACCTGGCAAGACGCCTCTCTTCCGGAATGTCCCACATCAGCATATCTGCCCCGTAGGACGCCAAATACTTCGTGGCATCCTTTCCGCTGAACCGGCCGATCGTACCGACGACCACCTCAATGGCTCTGTTGAGGGCGTCGGAGCCCTCGCGTGCGCTCAGTATCCGATCCACGGCCGAAGCCATGGCCTCTGCAAGATCCGACCCTTTCATCTTCTGCTCTTCTGCCGCCTCTTTCACGTTGGGTTCACCAAATATGTCGAGGTATTCCTCGCGGATGCGTGGAATGAGGCGGGACCTCGGGGTTCCTGTACCGAAGAGAAAGAGAGAAAAGAAAAGAGACCCACTACGTGCGAGAGTAGATTCACAGGGACACGGCCCTTCGACACAAAGACGTGAGTGGGACAGCGACACAGAGAGACACGAATGTATGTATGTATTAACAAAGACAGACAACAAAACATGAAGTCGGTTACAACCGAACAGGCCGGCGAACAGATGCCGATACCTGTTCGTAAACGCACAGAAAGGAAGGAGTAGGTTGGAGGTGCTGCCGGAAGCACTCGGGCATTCCTCAGAGCAGCACGAGCCTCCCTCGTCACAAGACGGTCGAACGTACAAGGAAGACACAAACACACACACAAATGCTTGTACGCCTTTATGAGGAGGAGAGGTGCATGGGTAAGCCCGAACGGTCCCCTCGTCATGAGACGGCCGAACGTACAAGAAAGACACAAACACACGCAAAAAATGCTCGTACGCCTTTATGAGGAGGAGAGGTGCATGGGCAAGCCCGAAATGGTCCCTCGTCACAAGACGGCGGAATGTACACGGAAGACACAAACACACACACAAATTCTCGTACGTCTTTATGAGGAGGAGAGGTGCATGGGCAAGCCCGAACGGTCCCCTCGTCACAAGACGACTGAACGTACAGGAAAGACACAAATAAAGAAAGAAGGAGAGAAAGAAACACGAATGATATCGACCAAAGAGATAAATACGTGTTCGATTCCAACGCAAGAGGACCCTTTATAAAATAGGGTTTTGTTTACAATGGCAACTTATAGTTAACGACAAGCTCAATCAAAACATAAATATTAAATGCCCTTCGAGACAAAGGCAAATCCGAGCACGGTGAAGATGAACACACGAGCACCACCAAAAATGCCAATACCAGCGAACCACGACCACCTGAACGCGCGAGCACACGGGCTCGCAACGACGAACGGGGCGGAGCAATGTCGAACCAACAAAGCTTGGGCTCACGAGCACTTCGAGTGTCGATGCGAAGAAGATGAGCACGTGGCGATGGGGGGATAAAGGGGTATAAGATTAAAAGAAGTGGTGAATAAGAAGATGAAGAGCTTCGAAGGAAAATTGGCGATAGTCTCCTCCTCCCAAAACGTCCTCCCGAATGAGCCCCCCTTGACCTCCTTTTATGGGAAAAAAAAGAAGAGGGGGTCGCCAAATTTGTCTTCAATGAAAAAGGAATAAAATTCCTTAAATCACGTTGCACTATAAGTCCAAATTCGAACCGTGCACCTCTAGCTAGTAGACAATGTGACTATCCACTAGCCCACAAACTCTCTCCTATATAATATATAATTCTATCTCTATAAATATATAGCCTGTCTCCCCTCTACCTTTTATCTCTCCTCTGTCTTACTTTTTGCACGAGTTTCTAGACCTCCTTTTCACCCTTTCTTTTCCTTTTGAAAAGGTAACGTGCGGAAGCAAGTATGAAGACCGAACAGAAGCAAGGAAACTCAGGTTCAATGGAGAGCTTGAGCTTAAACGGTATACGCGGGAGAGACAGAGAGAGTGAGAGAGAAGACACAAAGAAACTATATTCAACAATAATACTCAGTTTGTACATAAGACGTGCTCAGTGAACACTTTTATACAAGTCCTAGAAGGACTGACCGAAGTACTGACAGTACTTCAATGCTCATCAAGAGCTCCTACACTAACTCCCAAATATATTCCTCACGGAATATCTTTCCTAACAACCTCCCGATTTACGCACTCGGCCTAACCGATCGGTCCCAACTGATCCGGTCCTCGGCTTCTTCAGCCGAACCGGCCGATGTTGAGCTTGTCTCTCAACACTCCCCCTCAAGCTCAACTCGAGGCTCTTCGGGATCCTCCGGCTCACAGCTCCGGTTCCTCCTCGCTTCACGCCTCACTTGCGCTCCTCGACCTGTTCGACTCCGCGCGCTTCGACCCTTCCGGTCGGCTTGTCTGCTCATGCGGCCCTTATCAGCTCTTCTGCTGTTGCGGTGTCGACACTTCTTCTGTTGCCTTTTCTTCCGCTTGGGCCTCAGTTGATTCAACGTGTCTAAATCAAACATCCGAACTGACTTGGCTACCTCCAATCGATTTTCGCTCTCGTCGGAGTTGGTTGTCTCCAACTCATCTTCGGTCTTCTCGCCCTCGATGGCGTCATCTTCCTCATGCGTGGTTGGCTTCGGCTCCCTCCTTCGGTTGCTCCCCTTCTGTCTGCTTCCGAACTTTTCCGCGGGTCCGCCCTCGGCTTCTTCAGCCGATCCGAAGTCGAACTTGTCAACCGACTCGGTGTCGCGGTCTCCGCTCCTTTCCTACTGCCTTGCTTGGTCGTTCGGGACTGTTCTCCCCCTCAAGTTCGGCACGTCAAGGTGATGCAATCCGAGCGCACCTGAGAATTGTCGCAACTTGTCCAGACCAAGAGGCTTGGTGAAGATGTCGGCAGCCTGCCGATCCGTCGGAACGTACTGAAGTTCGACTTCACCGAAAAGGACACGCTCACGGACGAAATGGTAGTGCACCTCAATGTGCTTGGTCCGTGCGTGGAAAACAGGGTTTTTCGCGAGCTGGATACTGCTGAGGTTGTCGCAGTAGATCGTCGTCGGATTGGACACCTCCTCTTGCAGGTCCTTAAGTAGCCGCTTCAACCATATGGCTTCGCATGTCGCGACAGCCGCTCCTCGGTACTCCGCTTCGGTGCTCGACAGTGCAACTGTCGGCTGCTTCTTACTGCTCCACGCGATCGCGGCACTAACGAGGGAGAACGCGTATCCGGACGTGGATCGGCGATCGGCGGCGTTGCCAACCCAATCAACATCGGTGTAGCCGACTAACTGCGCGGCTGCACCGGTCCCATATAGCAGTCCCCGGTCCTTAGTGCCGTTGACATACTGAAGTATGTGTTGCGCACACTGAAGGTGCTCCTCGGTAGGTCGCGCCATGAACTGACTAATCACCCCGACCGGATAACTGAGGCCGGGTCGGGTGATGGTCAGGTATATGAGGCTTCCGACAATTTGTCGGAACCTCATCGGGTCGCATACCTTTCCCGTATCAGGACGAAGCTTAACGGTTCTGTCCAGAGGAGTCGAGACGGACTTACAGTCGGCCATCCCGAATTTGAAGAGCATACTTAGCACGTAATGACGTTGGCTGATCAATATGCCTTCGGGGGTACGGACCACTTTGATCCTGAGGAAGTAATGAAGGTCCCCCAGATCCTTCATGTCGAACAATGCCGCAAGTTGGAGCTTCACGCGGTCGATTTCACCTAGGTCAGCGCCGGTGATAACCCAGTCATCAACATATAGTAGAATACTAACCGGTCCGAGTCGACCTTTCCGGATGAACAGGGAAGAGTCCGATTTTGACATGACGAAGCCCATTCGACGTAGTTGTTGCGTGATCTTCGCGTTCTAGGCACGCGGGGCTTGCTTCAGTCCGTAAAGGGACTTCTTCAGTCGGCATACTACCGAGGAGCTCGTTCCAGAGTGAAATCCGGGGGGCTGTACCATGTACACCTGTTCCTCAAGGTCAACTTGCAGGAACGCATTCTTTACATCCATCTGATGTAAGTGCCACCCTTATCACCGCAGCTACTCCGAGCAAAACACGGACGGTAGTCATTTTCGCGACCGGCGCAAACGTCTCATCGTAGTCGATGTCGTGTTTCTGCGCGTAGCCCTTTGCCACTAGCCGAGCCTTGTATCGGTTGACCGAGCCATCGGTGTTGTATTTGACCTTGTACACCCACCTACACCTGATTGGTTTTACCCCTCTTGGTGCGTCAACTAGGTCCCAGGTCTCGTTCTCTGCCAATGCGTGCATCTCTTCCTCCATCGCGGCACGCCAATTCGCATCTTTAGCCATTTCTACGTAGCTCTCCGGCTCACGCACTTCCGCTACACGGGTCATGTACGCATAATGATGCGCCATGTACTCGTTGTATCCGAACCGCACAACTGGGTTCTTTTGGCGAGTAGATCGACGTAATCTCACATTAGCCGATGTCGAGGCCTTCGCGGTCGTTGCGGTCTTCATCTTTAAAGACCTGTCACCGGTTCCCTCGGAGTCGGACTCGCGTCGGTCTGACTCGTTCCTTTCCGTGCCGGAATCTGACACCTTCTTCTTCCCTTTCTCTTTGCGCGTAAGCCGTCTCCTCGTCTTCCTGCGCGGGGAATGCACGGCCGAGTCTCCACCACTCGCCGGGTCTTCATCGGACTGGTCGTACCGACTCAGTCGTCCAATCGGTCCACTTAACCGGAGTGAAATCGGACTCTCTTCGCGGGTCTCGATTTCGGGCTCATCCGGAGGCATCTTGGCCTCGCTGACCTCATCGTCAGAGCTCGGATGGGAGTCGAGGTTCGTAGTCGGGGGCAGGTACCAGGACGCGGACTCGTCAAACACAACGTCGCGGCTGACATGCGCTTGTTTGGTGCGAGGGTTATAGCACTTATAACCCTTCTGCTCGTCCGAGTAATCGACCAAGATGCATTTCTCGGCCTTTGCGTCCAACTTCCTCCTTTTCTCCTTCGGTATATGCACATACGCAATGCTACCGAACACCCTCAAGTGTCGCAAGTTCGGCTTCGTTCCGAAATATAGCTCGTGCGCCGACACTTTGTCTCCGATCTGGTTCTGGATGTATACCGCGGTCCTTACCGCCTCGGCCCAATAGAACTTGGGCAAGCTCTTCTCCTCCAGCATTGCCCGTGCCGCTTCCACAACTGACCGATTCTTTCTCTTGGCCACGCCGTTCTGCTCTGGCGTGTATCTACAACTGAATTCGCGGCGAATTCCCATTTGTTGTAGGTAACCGTTGAATTGACCGGAAAAGTACTCTTTCCCGCCATCCGACCGCAGGCACTTGATCTTTCGTCCCGTTTCGGTTTCCACGAACCCTTTGAGGTCCCAGAAACAGTCGAAGACTTCGCTCTTCCTCTCAATGAGGTAGATCCACGTGTGCCGCGTGTGGTCGTCGATGAAGGAGACGAAATATCGGCTCCCGCCAAGACTAACGTTTTGTGCCGGCCCCCACACATCCGAGTGTATAAGGTCGAGCTTGTTCTAGCTCCGGTTTCGCTTGTTGGGGAAAGGAAGTCGGTGTTGCTTCCCGAGCTGGCAGGCTTCACAAATTTGTGCCTTTCGGCCACTAAACTTGGGCAATCCGAACACTACCTGTTTCGATTGCAGATCTTGAAGCCGCTGGTAGTTGACGTGGCCTATCCGCTTGTGCCACAAGTCGATGTCCGACTCGGCTTTTTGTCCCTTTGCGAACAGTGCGGTGCCGCCATCAGTGGAATCGAGGATGAACATCCTCCCGTCTCTGCGCCCTTGCGCAATCACACGGCCTTCTTCCTCAATGAAGCACCCGAGGTGTGTAAACCGAACCTCCATCCCTTGGTCGACGATCTGTCCGACCGAGACCAAGTTTTTCGTGATTGTTGGGACGTGCAGCACATTCATGAGTTTCCCTTTCTGCCTGACGTGGCTAAGGGGAACTTCTCCGACATTCGCGATCGGATGCGAAGTGTCGTCTCCTATTGCGACTACTCCAGGTTGTATCGGTTTTTTAAGGTACGAGAACCACTCCTTATGGCTCGTCATGTGGTTTGATGCGCCGGAGTCTACGTACCACACCTCGTCCAATCTCGGGGTGGTCTGCTTCATTGAGTTTGCTTCGTGTCTCGTCACGAAGGGAGTCCCTTCTCCGGCTCTCCCGGAGTCTTCGGCGTAGTGCGATCGCTGCCGATTTCGCTTGTCGGTATGTCTGGAGCCGTTCCCGGAACCAGTTCTCTCCGAATCGGCGCGCTTCTTCCAGCACTCACTTTCCTTGTGGCTTTTCTTGCCACAGTACCAGCACTCCGCGATGGACTTCCCTTGCCGGTTCTCATCGCTTCGACTCCCCCTGTTTCCGGAGGGTCCGGAGTTGCTGTCAGCATCACTTCGGTGCCTTCTTTCTTGATCTCGTCGGCCGCCTCCATTGCGTGCCGACTCGCCTCGTCCTCCACGTCCATGGGGCCTATCTCCCTCCGTGTACAACATTCTGTTGTCGGTGTGCGTGCTTGTAGACGCACCCGCGTGGTTCTCCTCTACCAGGAGCATCGACTGTAAGTCGAAAAAGGACGGCGTATTCTCCCAAGTACACACAGCCGTTCGGAACGCTCCGAACTTCAACGCCAAACCTCCGAGACAGATCTGGACCATCTCGCTCTCCTCAATGTTCACCTCTATGGAGGTGAGGGAGTCGCAGATGTCCTTGATCTTCGAGGTATAGTCCGCCACAGACAAGTCGCGTTCTCGTAGGTTGCTCAACTCCTGTCGGAGATGAAGCTTCCTGGCTATGGTGCTCGCGGCGAAGATCTTCTTCAGATTTTCCCACGCACCATTCGGCGTCTTTGCATCCCGAACATAGCTCAATAGCTGTTCGCCCACACACGACGCGAAGCAGTATAATACCCTGCTCGCCGATTGCTCCCACGACGGGAAGTCTTTGTGTGTCGATTCGGGTGCCGCGTCATTAGCTCCTTCGACATAACTCCAGTAGTCATGCCCGAGCAGGTACTGGTGCATCTTGTAGGACCAAGACGCGTAGTTGGTTCTGTCGAGCTTCTCTGTTGGAAGCGAGCTCGCCATGCCTCTATCCATCATTCTTCTCGTTCTTCTTCGTCAAGTTGTGTCGGCTGCAGAGAGGTTCTCAACCCTCGCGCTCTGATACCATGAAAAGGTAACGTGCGGAAGCAAGTATGAAGACCGAACAGAAGGAAGGAAACTCAGGTTCAATGGAGAGCTTGAGCTTAAACGGTATACGCGAGAGAGACAGAGAGAGTGAGAGAGAAGACACAAAGAAACTATATTTAACAATAATACTCAGTCTGTACATAAGACGTGCTCAGTGAACACTTTTATACAAGTCCTAGAAGGACTGACCGAAGTACTGACAGTACTTCAATGCTCATCAAGAGCTCCTACACTAACTCCCAAATATATTCCTCACGGAATATCTTTCCTAACAACCTCCCGGTTTACGCACTTGGCCTAACCGATCGGTCCCAACCGATCCGGTCCTCGGCTTCTTCAGCCGAACCGGCCGATGTTGAGCTTGTCTCTCAACACCTTTTTATTTTGCATATGCACAATTAATCGCTTTTGTGTGCACACACATTGCACATGCACATTTTTGACCCCCCCCTTTCGCCAGTTTTTCCCACTCTCGAGCAGGCCACATCATGACAATGTGACAAAGGGGATCCAGAGGTTCAACATGGAAAGCACAAAGCCTGTCAGCTTGACACTACCAACTAACAAGAATCTATCTGGGAGACAATGTTTGAAGACGAAGATGGAGAAGTCTGAGATGATGAAGCCTGATGTACGCGATGGTATATATTAGGCCGTACATTAGAGACGCGATCGAAGCTGCCAGCGGGTTTGTGAGCAATCCGAGCAGAGTGCATTAGGCTGTAGACAAGTGGATACTCGGGTACCTGAAAGGCACGTCGAGCGTGTGCCTCTGATTTGGCTCAGGTGACCCTATATTAGAAGGTTTTTATTGATTCAAACATGTCAGCTGACGTGGATACCAACCTGTTCACATTCAGATACGTAATGAATTATGCCTGGGGAGTCGTCTCGTGGCAGTCGAGGCTGTAGAAGGCCGTGTCGTTGTCAACCACAGAAGCCAAGTACATGGCTATTGTAGAAGCCGAGTACATGGCTATTGTACATGGCTATTGTAGGAGTTCATCGAAGAGTTGGGGATGTGGTAGAAGGAATTCCGACTCTATTGTGACAACCAAAGTGCCGGCCACCTTGCGAAGAATGCCGCCTACCACTTGAGGACTAAGCTTATCCAGAGGAGATACCACTGGCTCTAGGAGAAGGTAGAAGAAAATGAGTTTTCTCTTTTGAAGATCCACACAGAGGAAAACGGATCGGATATGTTGACGAAGGTGTTGTCGACAGAGAAGCTGAATGCATGCTGGCAAAGGGTTAGACTGACGAAGCACCCCATACCGGAATGAAGGGGGAGTTTGTTAGGAAACAAGTCCCTCCAGATGGGAAGAGCATGAGTTGGTTCAGATGGATTTAGATGAGAGACCGGATCCGGAGACAGATCGGCTGAAAGGCATCCAGTCGGATCCATAGATGAATCCGGAAGAGGACATATCTATAAATATGTTTTTGATACCCTGACTACAAGCCACATTTGTAAATAGCCCATACAATGTATAAGTATAAATTATAAATACACTTAGTTGTTGTAACAATGGATCACAGTGTGAGAAGATAGTGAGAGGGAGAGAGTGTAACTCCTCTATATCCGTTGGTTTGAGGAAGAAGAACTCAAGGTCATTGTCTTGTAGCTTCTTGTTGTATAACTTTTCTCATACATTGAATTCTTGGAGTTTGTGGACTCATGTGGTTTTTCCCTATCAGGGGTTTCCATGTTAAAAATACTTGTGTCTCTATAGTTTCATTTCCATCTTCTGTTTTCTGTCATTTCGATCTTTACACCCGCGTACACACGTGTATCAACCAGTTGTGGCCGGTAGTATCCTCATCAAGACACATGCACGTTCACTTGGCATGCATGCTCGCCATTTACCATTCCTTCAAGCATGGCACTGAGTGATTATGCATTAACATGTGTGATGTGATGACATTTCATAATAGTGGATAAATATTTCATGTAATCTTATATGCGGTATTTTAACGATTAAGGTTGCAGGGAAAAGAGAGAAACAAACCTGCCACGTAACAAAGGATGGAAGAACAAGGAAGAGAGAGTGCACCACAGAGAACCACGTCAATGACACAACAGGGGAGTGGCCTTTGTCGATTGTATTCTCGCTCGAAGAGGAGGCTAAATTAAGGTTGGAGGTTTATCGTCTAACCCAACTCTCCCTGATCTATAGAGTGGTGGGAGCTCGGCCGAACAAAGGTGAGTGCAAAGATCTCTTACAAGCCTCTTTGCAGGGATTAATTGGTATGATAAGGGATGTTCAATTTATGGGAAGAGGATTTTATCATATGGAATTGGATATGCTCGAATCAGTAGGCATGATGTTGGAGCATAGTCCGCTTGATGTAAGGTGTGCCCATGCATTTGTGATGCCTTGGAAACAAGGCTTTAATCCTGTGGACGCAATGCAGAAAGGAGATAAGATATTTCCACTAATGATTGTCTTCCCGTGATTACGTAAGGAGTATTTGCTGATGCTTGGAGCGATAGCTCGAGGATCAGAATAGTGGTGAAGGTCCAAGAAAGTTTGGCAACGAGAATAACTAAAATGTCAGGATTCCTGTCGGCCCAAATCATGGTTGGATCAATCAAGAACTTACCTATAAAGATAATGCCGGAGATTTTATCGAACAGAAGGTGGTGTTTGCCAAACTCCCCGGACAATGTTTCTATTGTAGGCAAATGGGACATTTAGTCAAGAATTGTCCAAGGAGAAATGCTAAATTGGGGTAAAAAATACTTCATTGCCAATATTGTAAACAAGATGGGCATGAGGTAGATAATTGCCAGGAGAAATTAGCCTCAGATTGTATGGGTGTAAGGGGCCAAGGGGAAATAGGATAAGATCGATAAATGAATGTAAAGGCTAATCCTTGGTGCAAGTCACGTATGATGCCTACTCAAGAGACATGCCTCACCCCTAAGCTGATATGCAAGAATAGACAATACCCACTAGTGAGACAAGGGAGAAAAGCGGTGGTACCATCCAAACAAATGATGGGTATGCTTCAAAAAGAACGTTACATTCACAAAAACTAGATAATGCGGTCATGATAAGAACGTGTGGGATGTCAGAGGATATTGGAAATGGTGGTTTTTCGATACTTGATTATGTAGCCCCCTTTGGACATGGTTTTACAAAACATTTGGGTGTTATGAATGTTCATGAATCCACTGCATAAGGGTACATGTTCTATTTAGACAGAAGTAATTGGAAAATCCATTCATAGGTTATTCCTTTCCTTTATGTGGTTATGAGAAAACTATGTGGAATCAACCTAATGTTATGTTGGCCTTGAGAGGACAAATTTTGCATTTTGCCAAGTATGTGCAAAGCCCTCATTTGGGGGAAGCACTATTGAGGGGGTTAGCGAATGCAAGTTGTTCAGTGGTTCCATATTTGGATGCGATGAACCGTAAGCATGTTGTATTGGATGTACCTTTAGATGTATTGTTTGATTTTGGCTATGTTTATATTCAAGAAGATGAGGTACTAGAAAGCCAAGCCAAGGCTTGGGCCCACCATCATTGGCGTTTCATTAAAGAAGGTTGTGACATGCTCAAAGGCCAAATGATGATTATGGGGAAGGGGGGGGGCACAAGCGACATGGAGCCATCCTCTAAGACTCATAGGCTCGGTTCTGGTTCAACTTCTAGTAGTTGTTAATGAGGCTCCTCATTTGGAATGTTTAGGGCTTGGATGGCCGTAGCCCCTTGCACTGAAGATATAGAGGCAAGTTAAGACAAGCATTACAAAATTGTCTTAAGAATGGGCCGTTGGATATTATGATGTTTCATGAACATCATTTGAATGACCAATGAGTACGGAACTATGGCACTATACTACCTGGTAGTTGGGAGATGTTTTGGTCCCCAACTATTGGCACTAGTGGTACACAAGGCAGGGTGTGTATGGTACATAACTGGAAATCAAGTATTATATGTAAAGAGATTATTGTGCTACGACGAACACAATATATTGTGCTATAGGATATGTACATAACTTGGGGTTACTTGAATATTTATGCACCCAATCATGCATCAGCCAAGAAACACTTTTGGTGCGAAATTACGAATGCATTACTAAATGTGCCTTTGTTGGTGTGTTGTAGGGGATTTTAATATGATTGAGTACCCCAATGATAGAAAAGGAGGGAGTGTGGTAAAAATTCATGGGGTGGAACTAGTGGGAACAGATGTGTTTGAAATTACGTATTTTGGATGCATGGCATATGCCTAATGTGTATAGATTTGAGGATTCTTTGCATTTCTCATGTTCTGATAGGAGAATTGGTGGAACCAATCTCTCAAGGTTGGATAGATTTTATGTGGGGAAGGCCTTTGTCTTAAATGGGGGGATTATCAAGATTATGCCAAGCACTATTTTTTCTTATCATGCTCTTGTTATATTGAGAACCTTTGGTCAATCGAAAATGGCGTCCATATGATTTAGGATACGGAAAAAAGTAATGCTAGATGATCGATGGTATATTCAAGTGAGAGATATTTGGCGACAGAAAGATAATATGGATGTTTCCATTTCAACCAAGGTGGCTTATGCTTTGATGGAGATATCACAATATTTTGCGTTGAAATCAAAATCTGAATAATATATGGTATATCAAGAGAAGAAAAGTAAGATGCATTCAATGTTGATGTCTTTGCAAAGATTGCAATAGGGTGCCAGAGTGTGCATGAGTAGCTTTGCATCTTGAAGAAGCCCGAAAACAGGTTCAACATATGGAAGACTGTCATAGTCAATTCCATTATCACAACTTTGTTTCAAGATGGACGCAAATTGGTGATAGATGTATGATAACATGTTGTATGCGGAATGAAAATGGCGAATTTGAAATGGACCCAAATGCCATATGGGAAATTGCCACGAAGTTTTATGTTGCCCTTTTGTCAGAAGAGCCTATGTCTAAGGATATCAAAGAAAATAGAATGAAGGTATGGGCAGAAATTCAGCCCAAGGTTACTCGAGCAATGCAGGATTCATTGATGTCACCTATTATAGAGTTCGAGTTGGAACAAGTGCTACACTCGTTATCAGATAATAGTTGCCCTATAGTGGATGGTCTTACACCTAAATTCTACACAAAATATTGGGGGATATTGAAGGAAGACTTAAGAGATGCTTACCAACATATGTTCAAAAGTGGAGAGATGTCCATGTTGTTATCTGAGGGGCTTATTTATATTTTACCTAAAATAGAGGGGGTTTCGAAAGATATTCGTAAGTGGAGGCCGATCACCCTCTTGAATACTAGTTATAAAATATTTGCTAAGTTGCTTAGTTTTTTATTACAAGAGGTGCTACCAAAGATAATTCATGTATCACAAATTGGGTTTATGCGGGAAAGGAGTATTATGGATAGTGTTTTAACATTTTGGGAGGCTCATTGCAGTTGCGGTGAAAAACAAACAAAACCTAGTAGTGTTGTTGTTGGATTTTGAGAAAGCATATGAATGGTTGAATGGATTGTTTTGGAAGGTACTATGCATCGCCTGGGCTTCAACACGGCATGGATTAAGGGCGTTTCTTGTTTCGAAATTCCAGCATTCAATTCTTTCCGCCTTTATAGGAATGCACATAATCAGGTGTTGTTGGCAGGAGGAGTATGACCTCAGTTTAACATTACTTGGTCAGTTCGTCAGGGATGTCCGCGTGCACTATTTTTGTTTCTTTTGTTTGCAGAAGCAATGCATGTATTTCTATCAACACAATCTATGGGCTTGCGTGGTTTGGCTATGCCAATAAATGGACAAGATATATTGGACTCGGAATTTGCAGACGATATTGTGTTATATGTGGATGGGACTCTAACGAATTTGCAATAGGTAGAAATGGCTTTGTTATAGTTTTGTACAACATCCGTAGCTTAACCTAAATTGGGGAAAAACGGTTGCATTTTGGGTGAGCAAGGAACTGCCGCCTCGGTGGGCACAACATCCTACTTTCCAGTGGACTCAAATAGGAGTCATAGTTACATATCTTGAAGTGCAGGTTGGGATTGATTTGGCCCCATAATTACATGTTGTGCAGTTATTATTAACTTTGAGGAAAAAGTTATTCTTCTGGAGCCATGGTAAGCTATCGTTGGCCGGTAGAGTGATAGTTGCCAATCACGTGCTACTATCTATGGTCTGGTATACCTTCCTCTTGGATCTTTTCAAAATTGTGCATTGGATGTTATGGCAAGACTTGAACCCATGACCTTATGTTATATGGGTCGAGCTCTTGACCATTATACCATCTATTGTAATACATAAGATATTATTTTCATTTAAGTTTTATTATAGGAAATTAAGTATATTCCAGATTTCTCTAGAACATTCTAGAAGCCTCAAGATTACTCATGAGAACACTATAAAAGAAGGCACTAGGAATTATGTTGAACCAAATTGGTTCAACGCCATTCTTAAGCCTCATGGCCATCTTGTACTTACTCTTCCTATAATATATCATCTGTTTTCATTATCCCTCTCTCTCGTCCTCACTATCTCTCTCTCTCTCTCCTCTTCTCTTTTCTCTCTCTCGGGAGTCTTACGCAGTCCTGTCCTCTTAGTACTAATAGTACTTCCCTTCTCTAGCACAAATTCTCTCTCTGTTTTAGTACTATTCTTGACATTGGACAAATTTGAAGGTTGGTTCAGAATTTTATATGTGTAGGGGAGGATAGGAGTCATGTAAGAGCGAAGGTGGCATGGTGTATGTTGATAACCCTAAAGCAACATGGTGGTCTAGAGATTATTGATCCCCTAGATCAATGCATGGACTTGTTACCAAAGCTAATAGCCCGTAGCCTTTTACCAGGACACGCCCCTTGGAAGCAATTGCTTATGTAAAGACGGTATTGTTGTGCTCCATAGATGGGTGGATTACAAAGTGATAGTATAAGATGGATCGTTATACTAGACAAGAAATATGTTATGACTAGGAATTGGGAAGACAAATTATCTAATAGTCTTCTAAGAGCATGTGAGCATGTACATAAAGGGTTGGGACATGGTGTACCAACATGTGAGGAGGAATACTAAGACAACACTTAGTGTGGAATTGGAATTTGTGTTTGTCGTCAAGGCACATGTTGGGGTTTCATACGAGATTAGATTGGGCCAAGCTCGATGTAGGGCCAGGAGCATCAGTTGATGCGTGGAAATCCTTTCTTACTTTGCATATAAATGAAAGGTGAGAATATTTTACCTCCTTGAGAGGGGGATGAATTATGTGGGACTAGGTGCAGGCAGTTTTGGGGCACTCGGCCTCTATGGTATGGTCATTTAATCCTCCCGGGTAGGAAGGGGCATTTACGAGGCTTCAAGTGATAGTGGGGGTAAGGGGATATTTGTCTTGTGGATGGTGTCGCGAAAATATGACAAAGATACGTGAACTTGAGGCAGGACCCCGGGGTCTCCGACTAGAGGATACCAGATTCATGCGTTTATGTTTTAAGAATTAACGGAAATGCGAAAATTTAGTAATTTTCATTAGCAAAGAAAAAGACAAATTATAATCTATCCCAAGATTGGGATTCAGAAGTTTTAGGTTTACTGAGATTAATAGATAAGAAAAATTAGGGTTTTTGAGAGATATGGCTTTCGTAAGGAAAATTAGGGTTTTTTGAGAGATATGGCTTCCGTAAGAAAAATTAGGGTTTTTCGAGAGATATGGCTTCTGTAAGGAAAATTATTAGGGTTAGGGTTTTCTGAATCATAGTTTTTTTCTTTCGAATCTATGAGAAAAAAAATTGCTCTCCCCTTTCAAATTTCGGGTGCTTTCTTTTTTAACCCACTTCAATTGCATGTTACCCCTCGCACTTGCATGAAGGAAATCTTACACTTGTCTATGTGGGATATCTTACAGTTCTGTTTCCCCATCTTCTGAAGCTTCATACTCACATAACTTGACATGTAGTTATCTGTTTCATATGTAGTAAAATGCATTCAGAAGCTCTTGAACACGTCCATCTTTTCATACCAAACCATTAAGCTAATCTAAAATAATTATTTCTCTATTTTTCATATCGTGTGTGAAGAACCACACGACAACAGTTTCAAGACTATGATGTCGAGGAAGATGGCGTTATATGTAGATCAATGATACAACCAGAGATCTTGCAATATGCTACATTCTCTAAAATAAGGGTCCTTGCTTATGATGGATCTAAGTGGATCATCGACCAACAAGTCGATAATCAAGGAGTATTGGAAATTGAGAGTTTTTTTAAAGAAACCCTTGATAAGGTTGCAATGGGATTCGGGGAAATTTTGGTGGAAAGATGCATTTGAGTACTTAGTTAAGATTGGACGACACATTTTGGTAGCTCAACGTAGGACTACACCATGGGCTAGTCCATTTTGGACCTATCAAGGGGTCACATTCGAATTCATAGAAAAGTTTTGAAGGACATTATGGGCAAGGAAACAATATATGACAATAAATGTCTTCCAATGGCTAGTAATACATAGAGCATTATCGGTAGGCCAATGGTTGCATCAATCAGGTGGACCGACTGCAAGCGTCTATTGTAGTTGTCAAATGGAGACATTGAAACATTGCTTGAGGGAATGTCAGGCTGCACAACAAGTTTGGAGAAGAGTGTTCTGAATTTTAGCCTTTATGTTTAGGGATGGTGGTTTTTTGTGGTGTATAGTAGTATGGGCTAAGGTACCACAAATGATGTGGCCATATGAGGCATGTCCAAATGATACGATTGCCAAATTCTTTTGGTGCAACGATGCATAGATTATATGAACAAGGTGCATTACCTAAGGTGATTCCCGAATCAAGTTGTATTAACTGTGGAGACTATGGATTGAGTCGGCTACAACCGACTGGTGACTTGCAATTTACATAGTAAAGACTAGAGATGCTCAACACAAAGATAGGGTATAGTAAACAGATCTTCTATTAATTCAATGACTCAATACAATCGACTCCTTTACAAAAGCTCCATGTCCATTTTTATAGGGAGGATGGACAGTTACGTTTTAGAATGTGAACCGCTACTACTTCTTTTAATTATGTTACATGCAGAATAGCTCTCGACAACAACCGAGTCTTAAACTCAATGGAAGAGCAAAGCAGAAATGGAGATTAATACACTTACACAAACAACAAAGAGGACACATGATGTTTACATGGAAAACCCTAATAGGTAAAAAACTACAGGAGCCCACATACTCCAACTATCACTATAAGAGAAAGGGGTACAATAGGAGACTCAGAGGCAACGACCTTGAGCTCTATATGCCTTCGCCAACCGGCAGTTACAACAGAAAACTCTGTGTATCTATGTATAATGATAATGATAACCATGCACATAAAGTGATTGCCCTAAGTCATATTTATGCTTATATGACTTTAGGACTATTTACAAATGTGGCCATGACAGGCACACTAGAAACATACTTCCAGATATGTCCCTGGATTCGGTTCACATCGGATCTGTCTGGTCCGGTTCCTTCCTTCGGCATCGTCCAATCCGGCTCCTCCGGTTCTCATCTGGAGGGACCGAATTCCCAACATATTACATGCGTTATGTTACAACTCCACGTCCGGCCCCACTTCGACCCACACTTGTCCCTATGGCCCTTTCCCACCTTGGTCATCCTAGCCTGCCAACACATGGCATGCATGTGGGATAGTTCACAAAAAATTATCCGGTTATGCTTCTTCAAAGATGTACAAAGTGTTTGGCTCTTGCTAAGCTGATTCGCCGATGCCAGTTGTGTCATTGGTGGGTCGTGCCGAAGCGTCCGTGTTTGCATGTCATGTGCTCTCTCTGGTCCTCAGAGTCCGCTATTAGAGTTTTTTCGGTGTTCTTCCCTTCTTGACGAGATTCCTTATTTAGAATTAGTAGGCTTGGTTGACCTTATCCTCTTCCTCCGGCTGCCTAGTGGTTACGTCTCTCTGTGTTTGCTTAGTCGGCCCTAGTTGCAGTCGGTTACATCCTTCCACTATTTCCTCTGTGCTAGTTGGTGCTTGTTCATCTGCCATGGGTCTTGGGGTTATCTGGTCGGCCTTGTCCTGGGATTTCTTGTTACATTCAATGTTGGGAAAAGTGAGGTGTTCCGTCGCTTACCCCTCCTTCTCATCTCCTTCTATCTGAATTCGTTCGATTTCGTCTGCATCTAGCCCCATCATGAGTTGAAGTTGGGCATCCCCGAATTATTCCAGCAACCCCTGTATTTCCTGGGAGTGGAGTTGGGACAAGGAGTGGTAATCACTTGCTAGCTCCTCCTGAATGGATGCGACACTTTCCTTGTCGAGCTTGTAGAATCTCTTGCCTTCGTTCCGCTGATTCTCCTGGTCTACATGGAATATGTGTCGCGGTTGCTTGGGCTGACTAGGCCCCCCATCCTTTTTCCACCACATTGGCAATCTTCTTCACGGTCAGGTTCTTGTGAGTGCCGAGTAGGACCTTGATCCTTTTCGTGCCCATTGCCACCTTTGCGCACATTGTTGTTTCGTTATCTTTGAGTCGCTTGATCGTCCTTGCAACCATTGCCAATTGAACTGCATATCTCTCTTGGATTAAGCCCATGTTGTTCTACAAGATCTTCATCTCCTTTTCATGCAACTCCTACATCCGTGCCATTTCCTTCTGCATGTCGAGTTGAATCTCTTTAGCCAGTTTCCATTCGGTTGCCATTTGGGCCTCGAACCATTGTTGTTGTTTCTTCACAACCTCTCGTTCTTCATTGATTGCCTCTTTGGCCCTACCCAATGCCATCCCTTGGACCTCAAAACCCATTGAGAGCTATGTATGTACCTTGTTTAGCTCCTTTAGTTGTCCTTCGAGCTCTTGTGTGATCTTCCTGCCTTTGCCACGATTGATGGCTTCCGTGTCTGACGATTGTCAGAGCTCGTCTCTCAGTCGAGTAATCTCGGATTAGCCGTTGTTGCAACCTTCTATTGGGAAACCTAGTCCCTCCGGATGGGAAGAACACAAATTGGATGAGATGGAGAACCAATCGGATCAGCCTGAATCCAATCGGCTGAAGAGTTGGATGATAGTCAGCTTGTCTCATTCGAAAATTCGGATACGACACAACCTCTCGTTCTTCATTGATTGCCTCTTTGGCCCTACCCAATGCCATCCCTTGGACCTCAAAACCCATTGAGAGCTATGTATGTACCTTGTTTAGCTCCTTTAGTTGTCCTTCGAGCTCTTGTGTGATCTTCCTGCCTTTGCCACGATTGATGGCTTCCGTGTCTGACGATTGTCAGAGCTCGTCTCTCAGTCGAGTAATCTCGGATTAGCCGTTGTTGCAACCTTCTATTGGGAAACCTAGTCCCTCCGGATGGGAAGAACACAAATTGGATGAGATGGAGAACCAATCGGATCAGCCTGAATCCAATCGGCTGAAGAGTTGGATGATAGTCAGCTTGTCTCATTCGAAAATTCGGATACGACACAAGGAGTCAGATCGTCAAGAGCCAATTTTGCACTGACTGGAGAGATAAGCCGAATCAGTTGATAGTTAACTTGGCCGAGGCTGAATAATCGACAAACTGATAATCGATCGATAACCAATTTGGGTAATAGCCAAATTGACCAAATATGACTAGGCTATATTTGTAAATAGTCATATATGTATATGAGTATAAATATAGTTAGGGCAAGTAGTTATGATTGTGGTGATAATAGTTGAACAATTGTGGTTGTTGATGTAGAAAGAGTTGTAGAGTGTATCATAGTATGTAACTAGTGAGTAGGAGCAAGAGAGGGAGCGAGAGTTAGGAATCTCTATGGTAACCGTCATCAGACGAAGAGGAGCTCAAGGTTGTTGGCTTAGTGTCTCCTGTTGTATCCCTTCATACTATAGTGATCTAGTTTGGAGTTTGTGGACTCTTGTGATTTTTCCCATTGAGGGTTTTCCACGTTAAAATCTCAATGTTTCTATCTTTTGTTTTTTGTTCTTCATGTTCTTGTCATTCCTCATTGTTGCTTGTGAATTGGTTGTGGTTGGTCCTATATTCTAACAAACTGGTATCAGAGCAATGACAAATCTCTTGGAAGGATGTTCAAGCTAACTAGTTCCAACGACTCAATCTGGAAATAAAAAATGAGAGGTATGCTCGTTTTCCAAGATTTATCGTTGCCGGTGCAGTATGGCAATGAGAAACCAGACAAGATCGATGCATCGACGTGCGAAGTCATGCATTTGAAGACAACGGTGTCGTGAAGTTGAGGCTTCACGATGTCTAAATAATGTTAAAAATATATAGAAAGACATTTCCCATCTAGAGCTTGTGACGAGGAGGATGTACGATTTTTTGGTTCATGAGTCGGAGTTCGGAAGCCCAAGATACAACCTTCGGAAGGATCAATGCTACTCGGGACACAAATGTAATTATATCAAAAGGGGGGATTCGAAATTAAATAAGGGTGATTTTATAATTTCTCAAATGTACAATTACAAATAGAATTTGTAAAATTTATAAATAAATAAATAACATATATAAAACAGAAGAAGAAATAATCGCCCTGCATGAGGAGGTTTGTCAACCGCCACAAGAGGGTGGTTGGGCGGTTGACCCCCTATAAAAGACACTCCCATGGTGGCTGAAAAGGGGGGGAGAGGGGAAGAGGGGAAGAAGAAGAGAGGGAAGGGAGAAAGTGAGGGAAGGATGCAAAGGTTGCTCATGAAGCCAATGGCCTGCTCAACAAGAGAAAAAGTAAATGAAGAAGTTGAAGTGGTCTATCTCAAATGCCTCTTTACAAATAGAGGTTGTGAGTTAGAGTCCACCCAAAACAACTTCTTTTAGGTAAACAAGTTTTGTAAGCTAAAATTAGTAAATGTAAAGAGAAAGAAAATTTAAGAGAAGGAGAATAGTTGAAGAGGTTTATTTGGTAAACCTTATTTTCAAGAGAGGAGTTTAGTTCAAGTCTTGCCAGTTAACTTTTGGCAAACAAATATTGTAAGTGGTCATTTTTACAAACAAAATTCTTTTCGCAATAACGTCGCATCTATCTTGTCTTCTCGCCTTCTTGTCATCACACCATCCACACAATTATTCCTGAGTCACAGAACCCCAACGGTTGGGACACACAACCACAATATTTACAACATAAATTTGGTGAACCCGAGGTGAAGTGTCACTGAGAAGGGGGGTTTTGGAGTTAAAGTTTGCCAAAGCGAGGGTCGGAAATTCGACGAAGATGGCAGATAAAGGAGCTAACACAGAGATGGCGAATAAGGGCTTCAATGAAGATATGACAAGCTTCATGTTGATGATGATGAGTCGGATTTTATAAGAGCAAAGTGCGATGAACCAGATGGAAAGTGAGTTAACACTCATCGTACAAACGATCATCGAGAGGATAAATAAGTTTAATGGCGAGGACGTCACTATGTTCCTCGATGTCTACGAATATGAGATGGCCAGTAGAGGGGCAACTGGTGTACAAATGGTGTTGCATATCAACCGTGTTTGCACACTTGATGTCCGAGCAAGGGTAGTGGAATTATCAGAGAAATTTCGTGACGACTGGGATGGGTTCCGTCAAGCATTGCTTGATGAATATATGCTAGACAACTGGACCGGAATGTCAAAGAAGAGCTTTCTCAAATGGACCGAGAAAGGGGGTAAAGGACTCTAAGTCTCAGAGTTGTTGAGAGAGTTTGAGAAAAGGTATAATGAGCTCTAGGTAAGAGACCGAGAACTACTACAATCAGAGAAGGTGGATTTATTCATCTGAGCGACATAAATCTTTTAGAAAAGATATCACCATTCTTCTAGAGGGTTAAACAAGCACAACCGGTTTGGTCTCCAATTGGTACCCGAGGCTTGTCGAGTACTAAGAAGGAGAGCACTAAGGATGGAGGATGGATAGGACAACAGAATAAAGACAACAACTAGAGAACATCCAAAACAAGATTTCGGACCCGAACGGATGTTGGCAAAGGAAAGGAGCTAGAGCCAGCAATTGATGAGTTGATAAAAGGAATGCGGGATTTACAACTCAAGTTCACAAAGCTTGAAATGGGCGAAAGCTCGAGTGTTAGACAAAAGCCCAATCAAGGAGAAAAGGGTGAATTCATCCGCCGATGCATATGGTGCAATAGCATGGAGCACCAAAAAAGGGATTGTCAGAGCCATAAGGAAGCGTTAGAAAGAAACATTATCTTCTATCAAAATGGGAGAGTCCACTCCTCGGAGACCCGAGAACCCCTAAAACCCAACTTTGGCAAAGGTGGGATGAAGAAAGTGACGGGAACTTGTCGTTCCTTATGCGCAAGACTCGGCCACAACCGAGATTCTTTTCATACACAGAAAACGGGAAATAGAAGACGACACAAAGAAGAGAAATGGTACACAGGAGGTTAACGTGGAAAACCCCAAACTAGGGGAAAACCACGGCAGCCCAAAGGCTCCAAACTGTCACTATGTATGAATGTACAAAACAGTGAGTACACGGAGGCAACGACCTCGGACTCACGATCTTCACCACAGGCGGCGGTTACAACAGAGGCAACGACCTCGTTCTCTCTCTCTCTCTCTCTCTCTCTCTCTCTCTCTCTCTGTATAGTTACGCGCTCTCTCTTCTTCTTGCACCAACAAGGAAGAATGACAACAACATATAAAAGTTTACCCTAAGTCATATTTATACTAATATGACTTTTCGGCTATTTACAAATATAGCCTCGATGGGCTCTCAGAAACATATTTACGAATATGTCTCTTCCTCCGGTTCATACCGGGCCTGCACCATCCGGCTCTCCGTATCCGGGCACTCCTCATCCGGTTCAGACCGGGCCTACACCATCCGGCTCTCCATAGCCGGGTACTCCTCATCCGGTTCACACCGGGCCTGCACCATCCGGCTCTCCGTAGCCGGGTACTCCTCATCCGGTTCACACCGGGCCTGCACCATCCGGCTCTCCGTAGCCGGGTACTCCTCATCCGGTTCACACCGGGCCTGCACCATCCGGCTCTCCGTAGCCGGGTACACCTCATACGGATTCGGCCTTGGCCTATCGGCCTCGACCGAGTTTGTTCGTCAGCACTGTTCTTCTCCCTTCCCATCCGGAGGGACCTGTCTCCCAACAAACTCCCCCTTCACTCCGGCATGGGGTGTCTTACCAGTCCGATTCTCTTCCGGCATGCATCCAGCTTGTTGGGTGTCAGCACTTTGGTCAGCATATCTGACCCGTTCTCGGCCGTGTGGATCTTCGTGAGTGCGAACTCCTGGTCATCTACTCTTTCCCGGATCCAGTGATACCTCCGCTGGATATGCTTCGTCCGGGAATGGTAGGCCGCATTTTTAGCAAGGTGGATGACACTTGACTGTCGCAATAGAGTCGGTATTCCTCTTGCCGTATACCGAGCTCTCCGATGAAGTCCTTCATCCATAATATTTCCTTGCCGGCTTCCACAGCCGCCATGTACTCCGCCTCTGTGGTTGATAATGCAACCGTCTTCTGCAGCCTCGACTGCCACGAAACAGCTCCCCCTGCATATGTCATCACATACCCGGATGTAGACCGGCTGGTATCCACATCAGCCGACATGTCCGAATCGGTGAAACCGTCCAGTTGAGGTTTTCCGGAGCCGAATCAGAGACACATATTTGAAGTGCCCTTCAAATACCGGAGTATCCACTTGACCGCGTTCCAGTGCTCCTTGCCGGGATTGCTCATAAACCGTCTCACCACTCCGACTGCGTATCCAATGTCCGGTCGAGTACAAACCATTGCGTACATCAAGCTCCCGACGGCAGAGGCATATGGGATCTTCATCATATCCGCCTTCTCTGCTTTCGTCCTCGGGCTTTGCTTACCGGATAGCTTGCAGTTTGCCGGAAGTGTCGATCCGACCGGTTTCGCTTCTGACATGTTGAACCGGTGAAGCACCTTTGTCACGTACTTCTCCTATGACAGCCATAATTGCTTTGTTTTCCGGTTACGGATGATGTGCATCCCCAACATCTGTCTTGCCGGACCCAAGTCTTTCATTGAGAAGGTCCGGTTTAGAGCCTTCTTCAGCATCCGTATTTTGACTTGGTCACGTCCGACGATCAACATGTCATCCACGTATAGGAGGAGTATTAAGAAGTCACCTCCTTCGAACTTCTTCACAAACACGCAGTGATCGGCCTGCGTCTTGTGGTACCCTTGATCGGTCATGAAGGAGTCGAACTTCCAATACCATTGCTGGGGAGCCTGCTTCAGTCCGTATAGGCTCTTCTTCAACCGGCATACCAGGTGCTCCTTCCCTTTCTCCACAAATCCTTCCGGTTGCTGCATGTAGATCTCCTCTTCGAGGTCGCCGTGAAGGAATGCCGTCTTCACGTCCAGCTGCTCTACCTCGAGGTCCATGCTTGCTGCTATACTCAGCACCGTCCGGACGGAGGTCATCTTTACTACTGGGGCAAATATCTCGTCGAAGTCCACGCCCTTCTTCTGCTGGAACCCCTTCACCACGATCCTGGCTTTGTATCTCGGGGGGTTGCCGGCATCTCCCGGTTTCAACTTGTACACCCACTTGTTTCGGAGTGCCCGCTTTCCTTTCGGCAACTCCACCAATTCGTATGTATGGTTCTCATGCAGGGAATCCATCTCGTCCTGCATGGCACTTAACCATTTTCGGCTGTGGGTGTCTTCCTTCACTTCTTCGAAGCTTTCCGGCTCCCCCTCATCGGTCAGCAAAACATGCTCTGCATCCGGAAATCTCCGGGGCGCCCTTCTCTCTCTGAGAGGATATCTCCGTCTTCGGGCTTCGGTAACCGGCTCCTCCATTTGCTCTTCATCCGAATCCGATTCGGGGTCTTGGCCGGTTCCGGTCTCAGCTTCCTCTACTTCTTCTTCTACCGGTTCGGTATCCTCACCGTTACCGGCTGGTTCCTCGAGTGCTAACCGGTCTCTTGCCGGTTGGGTCTGCTCATCGTAGAGTCTATCCTTACCTGTCGACTCAGAGTTCATTATCTTCTTCTCCGACTCCCAGTCGACGAGCGTCTTGTCCTCCATGAAGATAATATCTCGACTACGGAATGTCAAGACTGAGAGAGAGAAAGAGAGAGAAAAAGAGATAGAGAGATAATTGAAAGAGAATTATTACATTGAAGCGTAAAATGGATTACAAAGAGTAGGCTACAAAATGGCGTTGAACCAATTTAGGTTTGGGATGGGTGGTAGATCCCTATTTATAAGTAATAGAGAACTCTCTAGAATATTCTAGGTTATCCTAGAATGTAGAGTAATCTAGAAGATCTCTAGAGTATTCTAGAAGGTTCTAGTGGTATAGAACACTCTAGAATATTCTAGGTCATTCTAGAATGTAGAGTAATATAGAATATTCCTATGATATTAGATTTCATATTCTAGAGACTATACATATAAGAATATCAATACAATGGTTAAGGATTTGACATGTGTACAACAAGGTCGTGGGTTCAAATCCTTTCGAGTCATAATGTGAGTGTCATGATCCTTTCGATGCATGATGTGACTGTTATCATGACACTATCCCCCTTCTTCGACGACACGTCTCACGGGTCGTAGGGTTTGTATTAGGACCTGGTTTACAAGGATATTGGCGATGAAATGCATTGACGAATTCTGCAGCATTGGAAAGATTTGTGGCAGGTTCCCAAGTTCGATCATTGGGGGTATAGCCTAGCCAATCGACCAAGTAATACAACTTGTTGCGCACGATTTTAGAATCGAGAACGGCAGCAACTTCAAATTCAGGCCCGTCCAAGAACTCGACAGGTGGTGGGGGTGTCGTAAGATGGCCCGGAATTGAACTTGTAGTATAAGGTTCCAAAAGGGATACATGAAACACCGGATGAAGATGCATGTGCGGAGGGAGGTCAAGACGAAATGCAACATCACTTATCTTACCAGTGATCATGTAAGGGCCAAAACGTTGGTAATCCAATTTACTGCAAGGTCGAGTGGTCTTGATGTTGTGTTGGAGAAGCCATACATGATCCCCAATGCGGAACTTTTTTGAGGAGTCTAGACGATGACGATCGGCAAGCCTCTTGTGTGTAAATTGAGCATCGTGCAAATTGTGGAGAATGTTAGCTTGAATTTCTTGGAGGCGACTAAGAAGATCCTCGGCAGCAGGGTTGGTAGGAACTTCTGGATGCGCATTCATCGTCCATCGAGGATGACAACCCGTATTTGCGAAAAATGGGGAATATCCTGTAGAAGAATGGGCTGAGTTGTTGTAAGCGAATTCCGCCAAGTGCAAAAATGCAACCCAATCATCTTGTTGATAGTTGATGAAACAACGAAGATATTGTTCCAATGTCTGGTTGGTACGCTCTGTTTGGCCATTTGTTTCAGGATGATAGCCTGAAGAAAGCTTAACTGAAATGTGGAGAAGTTTGAACAGGTGCTTCCAAAACTTTGAGATGAATTGTGGACCACGATCACTAATAATATCATCTGGCAGACCATGATGCTTAAATACCTCCCGCATAACGAGATCAGCCGTCTCTTGACTAGTAATCGACTTTGTACATGGCAAGAAATGTGCCATTTTGGTAAATCGATCAACCACTGTGAGAATTGCATCAAAACCTTTTGAAACTGGGAGATCAGTAATGAAGTCCAAGGATATAGACTTCCAAGGTGTTTCCGGAATGGGAAGTGGTTGTAGTAAGCCATAGGGTCGGTGACGAGGATTCTTTGATCGACAACATATATCACAACTCCGAACATACTCCTCAACAAAATGACGAAGGCGAGGCCACCAATAGTGTCGAGAAATTAATTCTAGAGTCTTGTGAACTCCAAAATGACCAGCCATTGGTGAGTCATGGCAATGTTGCAAAACTTGTAGCCGTGGGGGACCATCAGGAACATACAATAAATTTTGTCGAAATAGAAAACCATCATGCCAATAGAACTGACAATAGTCATTACGAGGATTTTTCGACTGTGAGCAAGAAGCACGATCCGGGACGATATGATCCAAAACATCCTTGGCGAAATCATCAGTGGCCATATGATCTCGAATGGAATCAAGAAGAGTGGAATTTTCAAGAGCTGTTATGGCGTTAACTACCATTAATCGTAATCGATTAGGACCCAAAAGGATTTGTTTTTGATGCTCAAAAGCAGGTTCCCCTGGACGAAGTTCCATATAAGAGCGCCGAGAAAGAGCATCTGCTTTGCCTTGTTGCATCCCAGGGCGATATATGATGATAAAGTCGAAGTGAGTCAAAAATTGCGCCCACCGGGCTTGTCGCCGACTCAAGACTCGAGCATTTTGGAAATAAGTCAGGTTCTTATGATCATTGTAGACAATGATCTGCTGAGAAGAACCTTCTAGGAAATGTCGCCATTGTTGAAACGAATCCACAATTGCAAGAAGCTCTTTGTCATGGATCTCGTAGTTGATCTCTGCAGCTTCAAACTTTCGTGAATGAAAGGCGACAGGGTGTAGTTGTCCATCATCTCCAGTCTGCGAGAGGACACTCCCTAGTGCAAAATCAGATGCATCGGCTTCGAGGATGAAGCGTTTTGTTGGGTCGACATGTGCTAAGATAGGTGCCGTTGTAAATGCTCGTTTTAAGCTTTCGAATGCCTCGGATGCATCTGAACTCCATATAAATGGTTGATCTTTATGTGTGAGCTGAGTAAGCGGAAGCACAACCTTGGAATAATCTTTAATAAATTTCCGATAAAAATTTGCAAACCCGAGAAAACATTGCACATCACGCACTGAAAGGGGCGTTTGCCACTCTAAAATTGCCTGTACCTTCATGGGGTCCATAGCAATACCATTTGACGATACAACATACCCCAAAAATTCCACTTGATTCTGGCCGAAACTACACTTTTCTAATTTTGCGTAGAGACCATATTCTCGGAGTCGGCATAGTACTTGACGAACATGTGCATCATGCTCCTCTTGGGTATTTGAGTAGATTAAAATATCATCTAGGTAAACTATAGTGAAGATATCAAGAAAATCTCGAAAAATATCGTTCGCCATATGTTGGAAAACAGCAGGTGCATTCGTGAGACCAAATGGCATCACTGTATACTCAAAATGTCCATAGCGAGTGCGGAAAGCTGTCTTCCATTCATTCCCCGGGCGAATCCGAACTAGATTATATGCTCCGCGAAGGTCCAACTTCGTGAAATATTTTGCACCACTGAGACGTTCCAAAAGATTCGGGATTAATGGTAGAGCATATCTATTTCGGATAGTCACTTTGTTTAGCCCTCGATAATCCACGACCAACCGAAGAGTCCCATTCTTCTTCTTAACGAAGAAGATAGGTGCACCAGCAGGGGATCTAGAATGCCGAATGAATCCGTTTGCCAGATTCTCATCAATATATTCTCGCAAAGTCTCTAGCTCTACAGGGGAGAGATTATAAATTGGGCCCCATGGAGGTTCTTTCCCTGGTTGTAAGTCAATAGGGCAGTCGTATGGCCGATGCTCCGGCAATGTATTGGCCTTCACCTTATCAAAGACATCTAAAAACTCCTTGTATTTCTCTGGTAGTTTAATATCCGCGTCACGTGAAGTGGATGATGGAGTTGCTACTATTACGAAGACGAACATGGCCTCGTTCCCCCCTTCCTCCCGCAACTGTCGTAAAGAGATGGGCGATAACTCCGGGGATCTATTAGCACATGTAGGAGAGAGGGATGCGGGATTTGTGCTTTTTTCCCGAGTCTCCTCAATTGTTCTTTTCATCCAATCAATCTTCGGGTTATGGAGTTCAAACCAGGGGAGACCTAGAACTATTGGGTGGTCCGGACTAAGAATAATATTGAAAGAGATTATGCTTGCCAAATTGCCAAGAACTATCCTAATTGGCTCGGACTCCTCGACTATATCTCCTGATGCTATGGGACGTCCATCGATGACTCCTACGGCTACTGGGTTGGGAAGCTTATTCAAGAGGATGTTTTGTGACAAGGCAAATTCACGATCCATGAAACAAGAGTTGGCTCCAGAATCTAGAAGGGCAGAGGCTAGGACTCGATGACATGTAGATGTGGTAAGCTTGACTTGTGCTGAAAAAACTCGACTCACTTGATTTGATGAAATGGAACCACGACTAGGAACTAACTCTACATAGCTAGGATGGTCCAGCCAAATGGCTCCTATTTTGGCCGGACTTACTCGTTTAACACATCCTCTAATTGACTCAAGACATCGAATCTATTCTCATGACATGGACTATGAGGCTTATTTATGTTATTAGAAGTAACAATAGAACTCGACGTAGGGTTTTCATGGGCACTTACTTGGTATACTTGACGCCTAGGTTTATGTGGACAATTTACAGCTATATGTCCTGGACCACCACAATACAGGCAGAGGCGATGCGCTCGACGTCGTTGCTTCTCAGCATCTGATAACGGCCCACGACGTTGTGTTGACTCTATTTCCATCGGAGTTGGGCCATCCCTTGTAATGGGTCTAGAAACTTGTGGAGGCGTTGCGACTACGGAAGCGTAAGTCTGTTCAGGTTGGCGGCGTAACATTTGTTGGCGCTCAGAACGTCGCTCAAATAGGCGATTATCACATCGCACAGCTCGACTAATGGCTTCTGTAAGTGACTTCGGATCTTCAGGGAAAGTAAGAAGAAGATCTTTGACATCATTTCTCAAACCTTGACGGAATTGATCCATTAAAGCTGCCTCATCCCAAGGGATATCGCATGCCAAGAGACGGAAATCGGCTGCATAAGATGACGCGGGACGATCTCCTTGTCGGAGCCTACGAATCTTGTTTATCGCTGTCCTAGTGCTGTCGGTGTCTCCGAAACTAGCTTGAAACTCTTTAACAAAGGCCTCGAAATCCTCCAGCAATGGTGATTTCTTCTCGAGAAGTGGTGCGAACCATGCTAACGCCGTACCGCATAGCAAAGTTCCCACTAATCCCACACGAGCAACATCAGTTGGATACCGATTGGGATGTAGTTGAATAACTAAACGAACTTGATTTAAAAAGCCTCGAAATAAAGACCTCGTACCATCAAACTTGGCAGGGAGGCTGATCTTTGGCTCTCTAGGAGAGTTCTGAGCCCCCGACGCTTGCTCTCGTAATGACAATATAGTCGCCTCAAGTTGATGAACCCGCTGTGATAACTCTTCATATTGTTGAGCTTTTTCGGCGCTCACGTGTTGTAGATCTCCAAGTAGCCTTTGATTCTCATGCTCTAATGCCACAAATTTATTCGTGAGCATGTCGAGCTCAGAAAGAACACGCATGTATTCTTGTTTGCTCACGGACTCCATAGCTTATGAGGGGAGAGGAGAAGGAAGAAGAGAACTTGTTAGGGTTTGTGGAAGACGAAGAGATGAAAGGAAGAAAATTGGTTCAAACTGTCAAGACTGAGAGAGAGAAAGAGAGAGAAAAAGAGATAGAGAGATAATTGAAAGAGAATTATTATATTGAAGCGTAAAATGGATTACAAAGAGTAGGCTACAAAATGGCGTTGAACCAATTTAGGTTTGGGATGGGTGGTAGATCCCTATTTATAAGTAATAGAGAACTCTCTAGAATATTCTAGGTTATCCTAGAATGTAGAGTAATCTAGAAGATCTCTAGAGTATTCTAGAAGGTTCTAGTGGTATAGAACACTCTAGAATATTCTAGGTCATTCTAGAATGTAGAGTAATATAGAATATTCCTATGATATTAGATTTCATATTCTAGAGACTATACATATAAGAATATCAATACAATGGTTAAGGATTTGACATGTGTACAACAAGGTCGTGGGTTCAAATCCTTTCGAGTCATAATGTGAGTGTCATGATCCTTTCGATGCATGATGTGACTGTTATCATGACACGGAATACCTTCTTGTCGACCGGGTCCCACACTCGTTAGCCGAACTCATCGTCACCGTAACCGAGGAATATGCATGGCCGGGTCTTTGGATCTAACTTTCCTCTCCGGTCCTTTGCTACATGCACGTACGCGAGACACCCAAACACCCTCAGATGCCGGTAGGACACTTCCTTACCGGTCCATACTCTCTGTGGTGTGTCTCCATCCAAGGGTATTGAGGGTGATCTATTTATCACATATGTCGCCGTCGACAGTGCCTCAGCCCAAAACTTCTTGGGTAGTTTTGCATGCGCTAGCATACTCCGGACCCTCTCCATTATGGTTCGGTTCATCCTCTCGGCCAGTCCGTTTAGTTCTGGCGTCTTCGGCACGGTAAATTCGAGCCGGATTCCCTTCGAGCGGCAGTACTCCTCGAACTGCCCCCGGTATTCTCCCCCGTTATCTGCTCGAACCGCCTTCAGATTTCGGCCGGTTTCTCTTTCCACTCGCGCGTGGAGCTCTTTGAAGACGGATAACACCTGATCCTTTGTCTTCAACGGTGTGGCCTACAGCTTCCGGCTGTGGTCATCTATGAACGTCACGAAGTACTGCGCTCCGGCATGTGACTTCGTGTCTACTTGACACACATCCGTATGCACCAACTCTAGTGGTGCATTACGTCTCATCGGTGGCCTTGATCGAACGGAGGTCCGGTTCTGCTTACCGGCCAGACAATCAGTGCACTTCTCCAAGTGCACGTTCTTCAGTGGAATGAGGTTGTCGTCTGCAATCCTCTTCATCCCCTTCTCGCTCATATGACACAGCCTCTTGTGCCATAGCTCACCGGCAGTGTCGGATACCACGTTCACGTCTTCCGGACATAACCGGGCATTCATCAGGTACAATGTGTTTACCTTCCGGGCCGGAGCCACAATCAGGCTCCCTTTGCTGAACTTCATGACACCGTTCCGGATGCTACCCGTGTAGCCTTCATCATCTAGCCGACCGGCTGATATCAGGTTCAAACAAACCTCCGGAACGTGTCGGACATCCTTCAGCAGCAACTTGCATCCTATTGGTGTTGACAGCCACACGTCTCCCATGCCGACAATTCGGCATGTACCTTCATTCCCCATCCAGACACAGCCGTGATCACCGGTTGAGTAGGATGAGAAGCATTTCCGGTACGGGGTAAGGTGGAACGACGCTCCGGAGTCTACCACCCAGGTCATCTCATCGCCGGCAAGGTTTATCTCACACTCCTCGGTGATGAGCATAAACTCTTCTTCACTTGCCACGATTGCCGTCGTTCCCTTCCGGTCCGGCCCCCTCTGGTCTTTACCGTTCCGGTCTTTACCGTTTCGGTCCGGGGTTTGCTTCGAATCGGTACCGTCGGTTTCCTTGTCTTTACAGAAATGCCGACAGTTCTTTTGGAAGTGTCCCGGCTTGCCGCAATAGAAGCAAGTAGGTCTCCCCCTTGACTTTGACCGTGTCCCCAACTTCTCCAGGTTCTGAGGACTACGGTTTCTATGTCTTCCGCGTTCCGATTCGGTAAGGAGCGCTTTGGAGTCGGAGCTCGTATCTTTGTCTTTCCGATGCGCCTCCTCATCTAGCAAGCTCGACTTTACTCTTGCTAGGGATAACCGTTTTCCTTCCGGCCCAGCGTTGCCCAAAGTGACAACCAACGTCTCCCAGCTATCCGGGAGGGAACTGAGCAGGAGTAGTGCTAGTACCTCGTCGGCAAGAGGTACTTCCAATGACGTTGCCTGGTGTATCAGCCCCTGGAAGGCATTCATGTGCTCCGCCATGCTGGAGCCATCTTGGTACCGGAGTCTTACTAGCTTTCGGAATACCGAAACTTGATTAACAACAATTTTGTTTTGAAACATAATGTCGATCTTCTCCCAGAGCTCATGAGCCTTGCTCTCTTCATTGAAGTTGTTGTACAGGCTCATGTCGATGAAGCACCGTATGTACGCCGTTGTCTTCATGTGCATCACCTCCCATATCGCGGCGTCGATTTTGTCTAGTCTCTTGTCCCCGAACTGAACCGGCAGCCAGAGGTCTTTAGCCACGAGCATGTCCCTCATCTTCGACTTCCACACTGAATAGTTGGAGCCGGTGAGCTTGAACATGCTGCCAAACGATTCGTCCATTTTCTGTGTCGTTTTGCTCTGATACCACTTGACGGGAACTTGTCGTTCCTTATGCGCAAGACTCGGCCACAACCGAGATTCTTTTCATACACAGAAAACGGGAAATAGAACATGACACAAAGAAGAGAAATGGTACACAGGAGGTTAACGTGGAAAACCCCAAACCACGGCAGCCCACAGCAGCCCACAGGCTGCAAACTGTCACTATGTATGAATGTACAAAACAGTAGGTACACGGAGGCAACAACCTCGGACTCACGATCTTCACCACAGGCGGCGGTTACAACAGAGGCAACGACCTCGTTCTCTCTCTCTCTCTCTCTCTGTACAGTTACGCGCTCTCTCTTCTTCTTGCACCAACAAGGAAGAATGACAACAACATATAAAAGTTTGCCCTAAGTCATATTTATACTAATATGACTTTTCAGCTATTTACAAATATAGCCTCGATGGGCTCTCAGAAACATATTTACGAATATGTCTCTTCCTCCGGTTCATACCGGGCCTGCACCATCCGGCTCTCCGTAGCCGGGCACTCCTCATCCGGTTCAGACCGGGCCTACACCATCCGGCTCTCCGTAGCCGGGTACTCCTCATCCGGTTCACATCGAGCCTGCACCATCCGGCTCTCCGTAGCCGGGTACTCCTCATCCGGTTCACACCGGGCCTGCACCATCCGGCTCTCCGTAGCCGGGTACTCCTCATCCGGTTCACACCGGGCCTGCACCATCCGGCTCTCCGTAGCCGGGTACACCTCATACGGATTCGGCCTTGGCCTATCGGCCTCGACCGAGTTTGTTCGTCGGCACTGTTCTTCTCCCTTCCCATCCGGAGGGACCTGTCTCCCAACAGAAAGTGATGGAGGACGAAGAGTCGAAGAATATTTAGAAACCCAAGTCAACAACAACCATTAAAATTTGCTCCCCCCATCATTATATACTAATGGGAGAGACTAGGTATATCCTACTACATGCAAGCATGATGCTTTTTTCTCTAACTCGAGTGGTCATGCACGTTAGATGTCCTAGCTTTTTCTATCATACTTTTTCTTTTTTAACCGAAGTGTTCATGCACACTCGATGTACATGAAGCACTTTCTATAATGCTTTTTCTTTTAACTCGAGTTTATGCATGAATGACCTTTCTATCATGCTTATCTAGAATATTTATGGCAGATAAAGTTTTGTATAACTAAAATCGATAACTTTAACATTTACAATGTGCTAGTGCAATGGTAAGGTTTGAAATTATTAACATGAAGGTATAGGGTTCAAATCATGCCCTATACATGTACCATAATTGTTTTAGTAATTTCTCCTATTTCTTTATACTTAGTCAATCGGGTACTCTACACATATTTTACGTAGTGTACAAAGCACACTATTGTTCTTTCTGGGTTGGACTAGCCACAAATACCGAGTGTCCTTCCGGATCACTTCACCAAAAGGTGTGGTTAGGGTTAGGATCCTCTGATTTTTTAACACGCGTACAATCTATAAATTAAGCGCAGACGGCAAGTACACAAGATAATCGACACGTTACATAATTAATTCCAAAACTTATATTGCTTCCGTAGTTCTTTACATTGCGTTGGATCCTTTTATAGGCCTCCGTTCTAAATACAAAATGGTGCCATATTGGCGATCGGCTATGAATCGGTTCGGATCCGGATCAATACCCATCCGTTCCGAATAATATTTCTAATTAAATAATTATCTACTTATTCGGCTCGCCCCTTTCCCACTTGCTCCTTGGATCATACTCCGGCCAACACATGGCACACCCATGGGAAAGTGCCTTGCACTTCGAACCCACAACCAGTTGCCTCACTCTCCATCCAGTAAGTTCAGAATGCTTTGCTCCAAGGGGTCGAGCGACGTCTCATTTTGTTGTTGCTGCTCTAGCTCTCCGACTCTATCCATCTCCAGGTGTTGTTGTTGTTCTGGTTCACCAGCTTCGTTCAGCTCGGGGTGTTGTTGTTGTTCCGGTTTACCAGCTCCGTTCGGCTCAGGATACTGTTGTTGTTCTGGTTCACCAGGTCCGTTCGACTTAGGGTGCTCTGCTTCTGCACCAGCTTCAGGGTTTCCTCTGGCTTCAGTGTTGGTTGGTTGTTCCTTCTCGATTGCTTCAGTCTGCTCTACCCTAGCTTCCTTCGGTTGCCGCTCATCATTATCTTCCGCGGGTCCTTCATCTTGCTATTCTTCATCACTGATGGTGATGGCGGTTGCTCGCTTCCCTGCTTCCTTCTTTCGGCGTTCTCACTCATACCACTCAAATTGCAGTTGTGTGTCGAGCTGATCGTCATCAAGCCTTTCCATCAACCTTCGGACTGCTCCAAGATGTGATTCGGCCAAGGATAAAAAGTCGTTCGACAATTCCTTTCTTCATCCATTTTGTAAAAGTTGTCACCGGCCTTCTTTCAGTTTTCCACATTTGCCCGGAGTGTCTGCAATTCTACCGCTTGTTGTGACCATTACATCCATAATTCTACTGAATAGTCCTCAATACTTGTCGTTGTCCGGTTTCACCATGTCGTCATCATGCTTTTGATTCGGTCTACCCCGAGATTTGCACTGTCTTCGGTGGCTTGCTTCTCATTCTTCAGTCTCTAGATGACAGCGGTCACGGCCTGTGCTTGCCCTTCATACTCAATCACTTGGCATTGGTAAGTTGTTTGGAACTTATCCAACACTAGTTTCGCACGTTCCACCTCTTCATAGTGCTTCTTGTTGAGCTCCATTTTTTCCTTGGCCGCTTCGTCCAACATTTTCTTCGTAGCCACCACCTTTGTCTGTTCTTCAGCCAGCGCCTCTGCTTTTCTTGTTAATTCTGTCTGGACTTCCTTCAATTTTTCTTGTTGTTGGTTGAATTCCGACCCTAGCTTCTTGTAATCCGCTTCCATTTGCTTATGTTCCCGGTACAGTTTTTCAAAATCATCAGTTTTCTGCTTGAGGCGTCGCTTTATCTGCGAACGCATCTGGTCTTCCCTGTCCTTTTGTTGCCGGAGTTCTTCCTTTAGCCGTTCAATCTCTATTTTTGCCATTCGCCAAATATTGTCCTTGTCCTACAGTAGTTTTTCACGCTCTTCTTTCAGCCTATCATTGTTTGCTTGACTTTTTTGGAGGTCCTCCTCTACTCTTCATCGCTCTTCTTCTTTTGTTCCCTTTCCTTTTCTCTTAACGGCTCCTGAGCAGCCAAATCATCCCTTAATGTTAGTATCTCCTGTGCTTGCTCAGTGCCAGTTATCAAGGCTGTGTTAATCACTGGTGCCGCTTCCGGTTCCGGAGGTGCGTTCTGTAAATTAGCCGATACCACCGGCTCTGTGTCAATACTTGTATTTTGGCCCATATTGGCCATGATGGCTGCATATCCCTTGGCCCTTGTCACTTCCTCTTCCAAGCCCTGAATCTGGGCTCTAGCCTTCTCCAATTCTTCGGTTGTTGTATGCAACCGCTCCTCCTGATTCCCCCTCTACTTATGTTCCTCGTCCATACGGTCTGCCACACCGGAGACCTGCTCTCCGAGCCACCGTAGCCACTGACAGTAAGTTCCATGTTGGGTGAGTGTGGCAAATTGTTGCACCGGCTCCAGCCTTAGTGCTTGCTCTCCCCTCGTCCTTTGAGTTCTTTATTCCTCCTCGCTCAGTGACTACTCCGGACGTCGTTCATGTTGTTGCAGGCGAAGTCCTCGTGGTCTAGACATTAATAACCTCCCCCCCCTTAAGTATGACCACACAACTAATAATACTTTAATCTCTCATGAGGACCGTAATAAAATACTCGGTATAAATGGATCACCCCACTAGAGCCACTCCCATCTAAAATGTCGTACTATAAGGAACACTTTATGCACTTCTCTAAGTTAGGTTTTATCACGCGACCAAGATATCTAGATGTATTCTTACCACATGCACTAAGGGTTGCCATTGGTCAACTTAGAATATCATCTCACCAACTTGAGATTGAGAATGGACATACTAATGGAGTCCCTAGGGAGGAAAGGATACGTAGGTTATTCCACATAGAGATAGAGGATGAGTACCATTTTACATGCAAATGCCCCACCTATGCCGAGACAAGGGCAAAATACCAAGACATACTTGGTTCCTTTCCCACCCTCCCTAAACTATTAGATACACTAGATATAAAGAAATTAGGTAGATACATCTTAGAATTGAAACAACACAGAGAGAATAAGTTACAAAACGTTGATAATAATGTTGCTAATGTTTACCAACATGAACAAATGAAGTTGTTCAGGAACAAGGGGAGACAATGAATGTCGACACACCTGCACCACTCGGGCTTTTCCTTGATGAAGCAGAAAATCAAAGAAGAACCAAACGCCCTTGGATGCCGAGTTTCAAAGCAACTCGACGAGATGTAGAAGCAATAAAGAAAATAAGGGAACGTGAACTACACCGCCTAGAAGCCATGACTAGGGCACTCTATGTATCGGGACCATGGGTCACACCCACACCAAAAACTTTTGACCTCCCACTTCTTTTTGAGAGACTTGGGTGGAAATGAGATTAGGCTTAGTGCAAAGTTTTGTACACTACTAGAACTCTCTTAGCTTAAGCTATTTTCTTTTATTTTAGTTTTGATGATTGGATAAACACTCATTTTTGTTGTAAACCAATTGTCTCATGGGCCAAATTTGGCCTTAGAAGACGTTAATATATCTTTCTTTCTTCTTTTTGTCCCCGGTTCTGGCTGAACTGCCATCACCTTGTTTGGTCTGCACACTGGTTCCTCCCTTTCTTGGGATTCTACCACCACTGTCGGATCCGGTTCTTCTCCCCGTTGCTCCCGGTTGTGCTTCCTTGGGCGACATTGTAGGGTTTCGGCTGGTTCTTTGTCAGCCTCCTCTTCCGTGGTTTCCTAGTGGACCCTCCGTATCAGGTCCTCCTGATCCTAGTCCTACCGGTGCAACTTGATTTTAATTGGCTTTATCAGTCCTTCCGGAGCTTTCTCCACTAGTTCCTACCTCTGGTTGGTCTGTGCTTCCTCTCTTTGGGACGAGTCTCCTGGCATCCATCCTGGGGTGTGCTTCGCTAGGAGTTGCTGCCGCTTTGTTGTCTTTTTTGGCGTAGTCTCCAGTCGGCCCCGCTTCTTTGGTTTGATGGTGAGTACTAGGGCCACCAATAAGGTTAGCCACTGCGCTAACCCAGTCCATGCTTTCTTCCCATCTACTAAGGATGCAATGGCAGATTGTAAGCAATCGGCTATGATTGTCGTCCAGTCCACTTTAAGGCCTTCATATGCTGCAATGACAAAACCAGGTCGATATTTTGGTATAGCAAGAGGTCAAAAATGTACAAAGCCATACTCCAAGAGAACTTGAGCCACTTCTCGGAATAGTGGATCCTTGCTTTGCTGCCTAGGGAGTATTCTCCGAAGTATTCTGTCAATATCTCGGTGGAGGGGTTTTCGATGGATCGTAGTCCTTCGGCTAGCAATCATATGAGGGCCTGGATTGTGCCCTCCGTGATCTCTTCAAGGTCGATTGTTGATGCAACCTTCTCTAGTTCGTCATGAGGTGGGGCGTCGGGGACCTTCAAGAATCCTTCCAAACCATGCTTGCTAAACCACTCCCGGGTTGCAGTCGAAAGGGCCATTGGACAAGTATCCTCTTTGTTGCTTTCCTGGCTGTAGTTGTGTTTCTCTCTGTGGGTGCTAGGCTCTGTGCGTCTGAATGCTTGTGTGCTCTGTTGTGCCTTCCACAGCTTGCATTCTCGAAATGAAAATCCTTCATTTGGTCTGTAGTTTTGTGATCCCATCTCCTTTAGCCGCTAGTTCTTGATTACCGCGCATGCACATCGTGTACCATAATAGTATGTGTATGCCACATGTGAGCTTTAAATAGCCGCCTCCTTTTCGATGGCGTCCGTTCGCAAATCCCAATAATATCTTTTGCTTTTAATGGAGGCCTCCACCTCTTTTCATTCTGACCATCCAACTCTCGTTTCTTTTTTAAATAAAATAACTATCTTACTTCTCGGTAGGGCCCGATTCAACCGAATTGGTTGCTTCAGGTGCCACCCCGATTACTGCAAGTGTAGCATCGGTTTCTGACTGTCCTTCGGTACTCTATGGGTTCTCTAGCATCCGCCCCTTGTATGGTTATAGCCGGAAGTCGTTAACCCATTTGCTTAGAAACTCCCCAACTAGTGTGCCTGTGCCCAGTTGGAAGGACCCATTAAATTCCTTCATTACCTAGAATGGCCTAGTCCACCAGAACCGTAACTTTCTCGGCATGCTGTCCATCCGGTGTCGCGAAAATACGACGAGGATACGTGAACTTTGAGGCAGGACCCTGGGGCCTCCGATCGGAAGATATCAGATTCGTATAATTATATTAAACAATTAATACAAAATGATAAAGATTCACAAATTTCATTAATAAAGGGAAAGAAAGATTACAATCAATCTCAAGATTGAGATTACAAAAGTTTTATCTTAAGGAGATTGCTAGAATAATAGATTAGAAGAAACTAAGATATGGATTCCATAGAGATTTAGGGTTCTTGGCTTTGATAAGAGATTATGATTATCTGAGTATTATGGCTTCCGTAGGGAAGATTAGCGTTTTTTAGTGTTATGGCTTCCGTAGGGAAGATTAGGGTTTTTGGATTCCGTAAGGAAATTAGGGTTTATGAGAGATATGGCTTCCCTAAGATAAGGGAGTTCTAATTTTTCTATCTTCTCAAACTTTATTTTCACATAACTTGATATGTATTTCTCCATTTTGTATATAGTAAAAAACGTTTTGAAGCTCTTGAGTATATCCATCTTTCTATAGTACTCTACTAATCTAATTTATAATTATTATTTCATTATTTTTTTACATAGTGTGTGAAGATTCACACGACACCGGGTCTGGAATACCAAGACTGATTTACGGATGCCGAACTCTTATGCCTGTCCACGAATGCTTTCTGTCGCCTTTGCTCCAGCTCTAACTGTAGTAGGTTGGCTATCCGGTGTTCCTCCAACACGCACAATGTTTCCAACTAAATCCTTTCTGACTCCTTTTCGCTCAGTCGCTCCCGAACTTGAATTTGTAAGCTGGGGATCTGAAATTCGATCGGCATGATGGCCTCCAAACCAAATGCTAACCAGAACAATGTTGTTCGGATGCTATTTTGTAAGCCATCCGATATGCCCATAATGCACTATGTAACTTTGTGTCCTAGTCTGTTTGGTTTTCATTGACAATTTTTCGGAGGATGTTTTGCAACGTCTTGTTCCTTGATTCGGCCAACCCATTGTCGTGAAGATTCTGGGCCATGGTGAGAAACCGCGGAAAATCGGAAGAATCAGTGGACTGCATCGTGTGCACTCACCCTTGTTAAAACGTGTGAATAATAGGGGTGCCTTAATGGCGCTGAGTAGGAGTTGTTTTGGGACAGAAAATCCCTTGTAAGTCGGGATTTATCCCACATAGTCACGCGACCTCCACCTTGTTCTATAAAAGGGAAGGCGCCCCTTGTAAAAGGGTTCTTCATTTTTGAGATTCCATAGGTTCCATTTTTGGTGTTAATAACTTCTGTGTATAACGTCTTTCTCTATTCTCTGTTAGGGTTTCATCTTGGTGTGTATGTTGTCCCTATTCTCTATTAGGGTTTCATCTTGGGGTGTGTGTTGTCTCTATTCTCTGTTAGGGTTTCGGTGCCATCTGTGTGCGTGCGCAGGTGGTGTGTTTAGTTGTGGCAGGCAACGCGCGGACTGTCTGTTATCGCTAGGGCCGGACAATGGCCTAACACAAGGTGTCCCTTTGAGACACTTCACCAAAGGGGTGTTGCGGTGAGATAGAGTTAGAGCAACTATTAATGGAACCCTGATTGGTCACTAAACGGCAATATCATTAGTCACAATACACGCATAGGATAAATTACACTTAGCACAGAACGGTAATTAACAATGATTAAGATATAGAACAACAACATTCTATTAATTATCCACTCATGATTACAATCTAGCCGGCCCTTTTTATAGGTCTCCGGCTTTAGGTACAAACCGGTGCCAACCGGCAACTAGCTACGAACCGGTCCGGATCCGGATCGGCATATCGATTCCGTGTCTGTCCGTTCCCTTCTCAAAATCATAATAATCCTATATAAATATATAATCAGCTCCTGGATATTAATTATCCCCTCGTTTCCCATTCTGGAATTCCCTTGTCGGCCGGCTAACACATGGCACGCCCGTGGGACAGTACCTTGTACGTCGAATCCCACTATCCAACCTTCATTCATCCTCCAAAATGTCCAGAATACTTTGATCTAAGGGTTCCAATGGCTCCTCCAGAAGCTGTTATGTCGTCTGTTGTTGTTGTTCCCCCTCCTGTTGTTCTTGTGGTTGTGGCGGCTCCTCTTGCCGCTCCGGCTCCAGCCATGGTTGTTGTTGGTTGACCTCCGTCGCCTGCGGCTCCGTCAGTCTGACCGGCTCTTCCTCCTTTTCCGGCTCACCCAGCCTTGGCGTCTCTGTCGGTCTCACCAACTTTGTCTCCATTTCCGGCTCAACTGATCTTACCGGCTCTTCCTCCTTTTTCGGCTCAACCAACCTTGGTGTCTCCTGGTTCTGATGTCCGGCATGCGCCGGTGCCTGTCGATGACCTCCCTCTAGCGGTTCCTCTTGAGTACTATCTGGTTGGCTTTCCTTGGCTTTAATCGGTGTTTGTTCTGAAGATGGCTCCTCGTCACTTATGCTAATTGTTGCAGTTTTCTTGGCCACTTCTTGTCGTCATCGTTCCCATTCGTACTTCTCAAAGCGGAGTTGGTTGTCCCATTGGTCATCATCCAACTGTGCCACCAACTGGCGTACCGCCACCCTCTGCTCATCAGCCAAGGATAGGAAATCATCCGACAGTTCATCCTTTATTGTTTCAATGCTTTCTCTATCCAGGATGTAAACTTCGTCGCCTTCTTTCCGCCGGTTTTCCGCATTTGCCCGCAACAACTGTAGCTCGGTTGCCTGCTTGGCCCACTTCGACCACCACTGTACTGATATTTCTTCCACCAATTGCTTCGTTCGATTCTTCCATGCCACTACGATGTCCCGGATCCGCCCCAGTCCCATCTTCGACTTGTTTTCCGCAGCCTATTTTTCGTCCTTCAATTGTTTGATCAGGCTTGCGGTTGCCGCTTCTTGGCTTTTGTAGTGCAGGAGTTGGGTCTGATATGTCATCTGAACTCTGTTCAGAGCCATTGTAGCGTGCTCCATTTCCACATGGTGCTGCACTTGCAGGTCCAGTCGCTCTTTCATTGTTGCCGCCAATTGTTTCACTTGTTCGTCTCCCTTCGACTGCTCTTCCATCACTGCCGTCGTCAACCGGTTAACTTCCTCCCAGAGTTCTCTGCACTTTTCCTGCTGTCGGTCACTTTCAGTGGTCAATTTCTTATGATCGGCATCCAAATGCTTATAATCCCGGTGTAGTCGGTCGAAGTCGTCGGTTTTCTGTTTGAGTTTTTGATTTATAAGCCAGCGAGCGTGGTCCTCACGATCTTTTTGTTGCTGGAGTTCTTCCTTGAGGCGCTCAATCTCCACTTCCGCCATCCTCTGGAGTTTCTCTTTTTCTTGCAGGAGTTTGTCTTTCTCTTCTTTTAGCCGATCATACGCTTGATGCCCTCTTCTCAAGCTTTCCTCTGTTCGGTGGAGGTTGTCAACCGTTCTCCTTTGTTCCTCCTCTGCCACTTTTTCCAATTCTCATTCCTTGGCTCGTAAGGCTTCTTGTGCTGCTAGGTCTTCCCTTAGTGTGGTGAGCTCCTATGCTACCGAGTCATGAGTATCTGGGCCCGCTGCCATTACCGGGGTTTGATCATTCTGTCAAGTTACCAGGGCCACCAGTTTTGATTGTTGTGGTCCTTCTATGACCAACTTGGCCATGTCTGTTCTGGCCTTCTCTATGTCTTCTTCCATGCTCCGGATTCTTGACCAGGCCATCTCTAATTCCTTAGTTGTGGCTACCAACCGGGCTTCCTGCACTTTTTCTTCCGCTTCTAACTGGCCGACAACACCAATCACTTGTTCTGCTACCCATCGGAGCCATCGATTGCCGATGCCTTGTGGTCGTGCCGGTTCTGGTTGTGGGATGGCGTTTCTACTAGTCACGAGCCCATTATTGACGGTTACGTCACACAGCCGCTCCCGTTCTGGCTGTTGTTGCTGCGACGGTGATGCCGGCAATTCAATGACCAGTTCTTGATTCACCGGGACTGTTGTGTCCTCGACCGCTGGTTCCGCGATGTCCTACTGCAGCCCTTGCTCCGTTCCCGATTCTTGTTAAGCCAGTTCTGCCGCCTTCCTTGGTTGCGGCTCCTCAGGGGAGGGTTCCCGTATATTGTCCTCCATTAGCCTTGATGTCCCCCCTTCGTGGCCCTTTTCTCTTGTCTGGCGACACCTTAGCAGCGTCTCGGTCAGCTCATCTTCTTGTTGTTTTTCTTCTAGGGTCTCGTTGTTCATTAACGCCGCCAAGGGGTCCTATCCCTGCGTTTTCTCCGGTTGCTGGTCTGCTTGTTGTTCCGACAAGCGCAGCTTGATTTTCAACAGTCTCCCTGAGGTGTCCACCGATGCCTCCTTCTCTGCCAGCCACTTCCAATTAGGCCGTTCCTTTGCCTAGGTAGCCAGGAGTTGCTATCATTTTGAAGTTGCTTTGCGGGTCGCTTCTGTCGATCTTCCCCTCTTTCTTTGTTTCATGGGCTCCACCGGCGGTACTAACAAGGTGAGCCATTGCGCCATTGTTGTCCACATCTTTTTGCCATCTTTTATCGAGACAATGGCAGCGCTCAGGCCGTCGGCAATCATTACCAGCCAATCCACCTGTACTCCCTCGTAGGTGGCTATGATCTGACCGGCTCTATTCCTAGGCATCGCCGGTGGTCGAGGGTACACATGGCCATATTCGTGGAGTACCCGAGCGATTTCCCAAAACAAGAGATCTTCACCGCCTTGCGTGCGGTACGCCTTGTTGCCCAGGGAGTATTCCCCACAATACCTCGTCAGTAGCTCTGGCGAAGGGTTGTCGATCGAGTTGATTCCCCCTTCTGGTAGGCCAGTCATGGCTCGGATTGCTTCCTCGGTGATGACCTCCATGTCGATGTTTTTAACGACATTTTCCGCATCTCCATGTGGTGGTGCTTCGACTATCCGCAAGAATCCCTCCAGACCGTGTTGCTTTAGCCATTTCTTAACCGCTTCTAAGAGTACCATGCATTCCATGTCGTCTTCGGAATCAGTCAGTTGTGGTAAGATGGGTGCGCCTGTGTGCTTTGCGTGCTCTCCCCTGATCACTCGTAATCGCCTGTGGACGCTGAGATCTCTATGTTCGCGAAATGAAAGGGACTCTCCGTGGCGTGGGTTTTCTTTCTCCATTCGTGGCAACTTTTTTTTATTCCTGCGCATGCACGTCCTGTACTAATATAGCAGTCAGTTGACATGTGGTGCGCCTGTCTTTAAAAGCTTTAATTAGCCACCCACCACACCTTTTCAAAGTGCACGTTCGCTCCTCGCCTCTGCATGATGACTTTTCTTTTTCTTTTTCTCTTTTTTTTTCTTTTTTTTCAAATTGAGTTTGAGTTAACTAGAAGCATCGGGTCTGTATCCCGGTTTTTTCCCATTTTCACTTTTGTTGGCCACTTGTCCGTTGTTATCTGGTAACACCGGCTTTGCCTGCCTGTCGGGTAATGTTTTCCTGCTTCCTCCTATTGGATCAGCCTCCGTCTGCTCGTACGGGTTCTATGGCATCGATCCACAATACGGTTATCTCACCGGCGAGCGTTCCGAGCTGGTATGAACCATTGAATTCCCGCGTTATCCAATATGGTCCGGTCCACCGGAACCGTAGGTTTCCCGGCATATGACCCATCCGGGTTTGGAACACTAGTATCGGCTTTCCAATCCCGAACATCTTCTCATTGCCCTTTTGGTGCCGATCGACAAACGCCTTCCTTCATCGTTGCTCCAGTTCCAACTGCATGAGACTTGCTATCCGATGTTCCTCGAGTTCGCATAATGCGGCTAACCGGATATTTTCTGATTCCTTTTCATTTAGTCGTTCTCTAACCTGTATCCGCAAACTCAGAACCTGAAATTCGATCAGCATTACTGCTTCAAGCCCAAATGCTAACCGGAATGGTGTTGACCGGATACTCGTTTTGTATGTCATCCGGTATGCCCATAGTGCACTATGCAGCTTGGTGTCCCAATCGGTTCGGTTTTCATTGACGATCTTTCGCAGGATGTTTTGGAGCGTTTTGTTCGTGGATTCGGCCAGTCCATTGGCCTGTGGATAGTAAGGGGTACTACGCTTGTGTACCATGGCATAAAATTTTGTTAAGCTCTCCACTACTTGAACAAGAAAATGTCCGCCTTGGTCGCTAATTAATTCGATCGGGCATCCATACCAGCACGAGATGTACTCGTATAAGAACTTTGCCGTCAAAGCCGCAATGTTGTCCCGCAATGCCTTGGCTTCTACCCACTTGGTGCAATAATCGGTGGCGACTATGACGTATATGTTGCCGGTTCTCATTGCCGGAGGTTTAAACAGCCCTACGAAATCCAACCCCCATTTCTGAAATGGTTCTAAGGGTAGCACCAGCTGGTGAGGCATCCTTGCCTGTTCTATTGGTTGGCCCATCCGTTGACATAAATCACAGACATTCGCGTACCGAACCAAGTCCTTCAGTGTCATCGGCCACCATAGCCCGTTGTGCCATATCTTTCTTGTCGTAGTGTGCCCGGCATAGTGCCCTCTAGCCACACCACAATGCGCTTCTCGTAATATTGTGTCCTTTTCATCGCTTCGAACTGCTCGCCGCCATATGCCATCCGCGCCTTTGTGGTACAGAGTGTCTTGTAGTAGACAAAAATGTCGGCTTTGCACCGCTAACCACTTCCGCTCATCCCGATTCATCTCCTCTGGTGGAAGTCACATGCTTAGGAATTGATGCATGTTGGTGAGCCACTTGTCTTCGTCGACTACCGTGCTATCGACTGCCGTTTCGGCCGTTACTTTAAACAACTCAGCATTCGGAAACTCATCTGGGACTCCGTCGCCAGTCTCACCGGAGTCTAACCGGCTCAGATAATCGGCAACCGCATGCTATATCCCCGGCTGGTGATATATTTCGAACTCGAACTCTTGTAGCAACAATGTCCATCGAGCCAACTTGCCGGTAAGTGATGCCTTTGAGACCAAATATAACAGTGCTAAGTGGTCGACATGGAAAGAAAATTTCCTTCCCAATAAATAGTGCCTGAACTTGGTAACACTGTAAATCATCCCTAAGGCTTCTCTTTCCGTTGTTGAATAATTCCATTCTGCCTGGGATAGTTTCCGACTAGCATAATAGACCGGTCGGTACCATCTTGGTTCAGTTAGTTGCATTAGTGCGTTGTCGATTGCTATGTCGAACGCATCCATGAACACGTGGAATTCTTTCAACCAGTCCGGTGGTTGCACCACCAGTGCTTGTGATAGTAGTACTTTCAGTGCCCGGTAAGCCTCATCCTCCGTATTTGTCCATTGGAACGGTGTCCGGTGAACCGCAACATGCAATGGTGTAGCCAGATCGGCCAAATACCGGAGCATCCGGCTATGCCACCGGATTTGTCCTAGAAACCGACTCAAAGCTTTGGCCATGGAAGGTGCCGGGGCTTCTAAGATTGCTTTCACCTTATCGGGGTCTACGGCGATCCCGTCCTTGCTGACAAGATGTCCTAGCAATGCACCGCTTGTTACTCCGAACACACACTTTGCTGGATTCAGGCTTAGCCGATAACTCTTGCATTTCTCAAGACATAGCTGGAGGTGTTGGAGATGTTCTCCTTCTCGGCTATACACGGTGAAGTCATCCAGGAATACCTGCATGAATGCCAGAATGAACTCGCCAAATATTTCCATGATTATTCATTAAAAGGTCGTCGGCGCGGTCTTGAGCCCGAACATCATTACCACTGTGACAAAGACTCCCCATTCGGTGACGACTGTTGTCTTGTCTTGGTCGTCGGGGTGCATCCTTATCTGATTGTAGCCGTTGAAACCGTCTAGGAAGCTATACACTTCATGACCGGCTACTGCGTCCAGCACTCCACCCGTAAACGGCAGTGGAAAGGCGTCGGTCACTGTCGCTGCATTGAGTTTCCGGTAATCAATGCACACCCGGATTTTACCGTTCTTTTTTGGCACAACGACTATGGGACTTAACCATGTGGCTTTTTTCACTGGTCGGATAAAACCGACCCGTAGCAACTTGTCAATTTCCTCTTTGACTTTTGCCGCATAGTTAGGGTTCATCCGGTAACGTCGTTGTGCTACCGGTTTGGCATCCTTACTGAGGTGTATTTTGTGTTGGTACAACTGAGGATCCAGTCCCCGCATGTCTTCATAGGACCAAGCGAATACGTCCCAAAATTCCTTTAATAAAGTGATCATCGTCGTCCTGTTGTCCAGTGACATTTCCTTAGCAATATGAACGGGTCAGGCGTTGTCCCCGATCCCTAAGTTCACTTCCTCTAACTGGGATGCTTTCACGCATTGGGATACCGCCATCTCCCTTTCCAGAGCTTCCTGTGCTTGTCGTAAATCTCTGATAGCTTCCCGATCCGGTTCCTCGATAGTGTCGTCCAATTGCATCCTATATGGTGACACTGCTTCCGCCACATCGATTTCAAATAGGGGTACAATTTTTGGGTTTTCTTCTAAGTACTGGTCGACCGCTTCATCTGCAAGCCCCTTGAGCATGTTCACACCTTCCGCATATAGTGGCGTCAGCTCCTTGCCGGTACTCGCTCGAGGGTGGGTAGGTACCCTTATTTTTGTCTTCCCTCGTCGGAAGGTAATCAAGTTTTTCCTCCAGTTTTGTTTAATATGCGTTGTTTTTAGCCATGGGCGGCCCAGCAATAGTGGGTAAGCCCCTTGTGCATTGAGTTGGAGGACCACTGCCGAAATGCGGAATGCATGACCTCCGATAGTTACATCTAGATCCCGTATCAAACCGGTAGGTCTTACCGAACTTGTATCCACCATTCGGAGCCAAAATTAGCAAGGTTCCCATTCCTGGATTCCCAGGGTGTTACAAGTCCATAAACTGATCACGTTCACGCCTGATCCTCCGTCCACAATTGTCCCTGGTAGTTCTCGTCCTTTGACGATGGCGGTGATTGCCAGACTGTTCGTATCTACCACGGCTGGCCCTTCTTCCGGATTTGAGAAGAACGCAAGAGCCGGCGACGGAATTGATGTGGTCATTCCTGATGTCAGCCCTTCCGTAAACCGGGGCACTAGCTGTAATAACCGACCCAATGGCAGCGTAATCTGACATTCTTGTAACGCTTGCCATGTTGGGTTTTCCGACTTAATCGTGTCGGTGGCCCCTTCCGATTTCTCCTTTTGTTGTTCAAGCTCCACCACATTTTGCTCATTTGCCTTCTTTACCCACTCGGTGGCTTGCTTTCGGATTGCCTCCCGTGTTTCCCACTCCGTCATTTTGCCTTTTGCCCTGGTAGTGACTTGTTGTATATCGGCAACTTCTGCTACCACCATATTTACAACTAGTCTTTTCTCGTAGTTTTTAACCGGACATTGATTGCTATAATGTCCTTCTCGCCGGCAATAGTAGTAGTACACTTTCCGGGTGTTGCTGGATTCGGCGTTCACTCTGGTACCTGGTTGAGGTCCTATTGGTGGTCGGTTAGGTGCTTGGTCCGGTTGGGTACTTGGCGTGCCCTTGTCTGGCTGCCACTGGCGGTCCTCCTTTCTAGCATTCCATTTTTTGTTGAAGCTTTTTTTGTTCTGGTAACCCTATCGGGGCCGGTTTTCATAATGGCCTTGATCCTCCCTCCGTTGGATGTAACCAGGGGAGTGATCCCGGTTGTATCACTCGTATCGTTCACCGTTGTAATCTCGATAGCTATCCTACCGGTTTCGGTCATGAGCATCCTTTCTATCGTTGTTAGTGATATCTTGCGTCGGCCGATAACGCTCATCTCGCCGCCAGCATTCTTCTTCCTCTTCCCGGTTGCTCCGGGGTTCAATTTGCCTTACCGGTGCCGCTTGTCAGTTCAGCAAGTTATATTCGCATCGGTTCATTGTGTGCGTTCTGGAGTGGCATAACATGCATTGTGTCCGCATGGTACATTGTATTACCGAGTGCCCGGAATTGAGACAAGTCGTGCATTGTATAGCTTGCCGAAACCGTAGGTCGTCTTTTGTCGGTAATGTACGCTGGAGTGCCCCCATTGTTAGCCACGAGCTTGTTTTCTCCATCTCTCTGACCCTTTCTATGACTTGGTCAATCGTGCTGGTGCGGAAATCAATCACTGCACACATCGTACGCAAGGGTTCCCTGAGTGCGGCTAGGAATATTGATTTCGCCTCCTCCTCCGGTGGTGCCCGATTGAGCTGACTATGCATTCGCTGGAACTGGATTACAAATTGTTGAATGGTCTCCGTAGGTTCCTGCCATATGGTGTAGAATAGGCCGACCATCTCCCATTGATCCACCTCTTTGTTGAAGAACTGTAAAAATCTGGTTTTTAAGTCCTCAAACGGCGTGATGGTGCCGGGGGTGTGTGTCAAGCGCCATCGTGCGGCTGGTCCTTCCAAGGTCATGCCGAACTCTGCAATCTTCGAGCGTTCTGCTTCGGCGGCGGTCAAGCGTTGCAACACATGGTTTGCTTCCCATGTTTGCAGAAATGCATAGACATGAGCTTCTGTGTCCGGATCATCCCGGTACTTGGGGTATTGGAACAGCATGTCGTCGTCCGGTGTCGGAGGTCTCCCCCCCTCTTCCTTCGGTGACGGAGGTCTTTCCTCCTCTTCTTTCGGTGTCGGAGGTCTTGCCTCCTCTTCTTTCGGTGTCGGAGGTCTTTCCTCCTCTTCTTTCGGTGTCGGAGGTCTTGCCTCCTCTTCTTTCGGTGACGGAGGACTTGCCTCCTCTTCCTTCGGTGTCTCACGTGGCAGTGTCGGGAGTTGATCCGCCACCTGCCGATCTGGAGCTTCTAGTTCCGTTAACTCCAGTTCTAGTGTTGGCAAGGTATCCTACTGCTCGTCCTCCGGTCCATCTGGGATGTCATGGCTACTACGGTATTTCGAATGGGCGTTGCATTCGCCTTCCGAATCTGATTCGAAGGCCAAGAATGGTTCCGAATCGCCTCCCCTTGTCGCTAGTGCCTGCAGGATGGATTCCGCATCCCAGAGACTACTCACGTTGCTTCCTTCATCCAGTTGGGAATTCTGTTGTCCGCGGAGTGACTCTACGGCCACTCGTCGGATTACTTTGGAAAATGAGCGATCCACACGGATCTCTTCTGTCGCCTATTGGAAAGCCTCTCGCTTCCGCAATCATTCAGCAAGTCTTCTTGCTCGCTCCGTAACTGGGTCGCTTGTTGGTCTAGTCATCCATGCCCGTCGTTGTTCGTTGCGTTTGTGCAGGAATCGTGGTTGCCAAAAACTGTGTTATCGCTAGGGCCGGACAATGGCCTAACATAGGGTGTCCCTTTGAGACACTTCACCAAAGGGGTGTTGCGGTGAGATAGAGTTAGACCAACTATTAATGGAACCCTGATTGGTCACTAAGCAGCAATATCATTAGTCACAATACGCGCGTAGGATAAATTACACTTAGCACAGAACGGTAATTAACAATGATTAAGATACATAACAACAATTTTCTATTAATTATCCGCTCATGATTACAATCTAGCCAACCCTTTTTATAGGTCTCCGGCTTTAGGTACAAACCGGTGCTAACCAGCAACCGGCTACGAACCGGTCCGGATCCGGATCGGCATACTGATTCCGTGTCCGTCCGTTCGCTTCTCAAAATCATAATAATTCTATATAAATATATAATCAACTCCCGGTTATTAATTATCCCCTCATTTCCCATTCTGGACTTCCCTTGCCGGTCAACTAACACTGTCTGTGCCTTTCTTGTGTTCCTGCTTGTTGGTTCTCAATACTCCACGGTCCGGCACGTCTGCGTGTGTGTGGGTGTTAGCTTCTGTCGCCTGTGAAGAGCCCACGCGCTTGGTGGTTCGTTGGCAGGTTTCCCTCCTTGGCACGCAAGACCCAACTCAGTTTAGCGAACTCGTGCGCTCCCTGAAGGCGGCTTGGCATAGGAGGTGGTCGTTCTGGAAGAGTCATGCCCTACATGAGGGTCCCGTCACACGAACGAGCCTGGGAGCTCCCCGACCGGCCCTAGGATGCAAGCTCCCTCTTCCTCTATGTGTGGAAATGGCGTCGTAGCAAGCGTCGCGTGTGTATGTGTGTGTGTGTGTTTCCAGGTAGTGTAGGATATGAGAGAGGGTGCGTGCATGGTCGCCGGTGTAGAGGTGCCGGTCGTAACCGGGTGTGGATATGTGTGTGTGCGTATGTGCGGGCGCAGTTAACCTGATCGTGCCCCGTGCCTCTTTTGGGCCCCTTGTACATACGGGCTAAAGGGGTGGCAAGGACGAGGGCGAGCTCTCTCACTTCCCGTGTGGTTATCGGCCGCGTCCGGAGAATATCCGGGATCAAACCGGCCGGCGACGCGGCAAGCTCCGGAGGATTCAGGTTCTCGGCAACTCCTCCCCTCCTGGTCCATGACCCCAGTGGTCCCGCCCGGATCCAAGATGCGAGCGCGGATTACCGCGACACCGTTTGCCTATGGGTAGTAAGGCGTACTACGCTTGTGGATTACCACATAGAATGTTGTGAGTCTCTCTACTACTTGGCCGAGGAAATGTTCTCCCTAGTCGCTTATGAGTTCGATTGGACAACCGTACCGACACCATATGTGTTCATACAAAAACTTCAATGTTGATGCCGCGGTGTTGTCCCGTAGTGCTTTCGCTTCCACCCATTTTGTGCAGTAGTCGGTGGCGACAATTATGTATCTGTTTCCGGTGCGCATCGTCGGTGGTTTAAATGAGCCTACGAAGTCCAATCCCCACTTCTGAAATGGTTCCAATGGTAATACCAGATGATGGGGCATCCGGGCCTGTTCCGTTGGTTGGCCGAGTCACTGGCAGAGATCGCACTCCTTGCCATACCGAACTGCGTCCTTCAGGGTTATTGGCCACCATAACCCACTTTGCCATATTTTCCAGGTTGTCGCATCATAGACACCGATCTAGCTCCGGTCTCTCTTTTCCTTTGGATTTGATTGATCTGGCTCGTGCTCTCCTTCCCATCCAAAGGGACATGTTTTCCCAACAAACTCCCCCTTCACTCCAACATGGGGTGCTTCGTTAATCCGACCCGTCTTCGGCATGCGTCCAACTTCTCTACCGATAGCACCTTCGTCAGCATGTCCGATCCATTGTCAATTGTGTGCATCTTCATCAGAGCAGACTCCTTTTCTTCTACCCGCTCTCGGAGCCAATGGTATCTCCTCTCGATGTGCTTGGTCCTTGAGTGGTAGGCAGCATTCTTTGTAAGATGGATGACATTTTGGTTGTTGCAATAGAGTCGGAATTCTTCTTGTCGAATCCCCAACTCTCTGATGAACTCCTTCATCTAGATTATCTCCTTGTCGGCTTCTGCTACGTCCATGTACTCCACTTCCGTGGTCAATAAGGCCACGACCTTCTACAACCTCAACTGCCACGAGACGACTCCCCCTGCATAAGTCATTACATACCCGGACGTGGATCAGTTGGTATCTACATCAGCCGACATGTCTGAGTGGGTAAAACCTTCCAATAAGGGTTTACTTGAACCGAATCAGACGCATGCTCAAGGTGCCTCTCAGGTACTGAAGTATCCACTTGACTGCTTCCCAATGTTCTCTATTGGGATTTCTCATGAATTGGCCAACGACTCTGACAACATATCCAATGTCTGGCCTGGTACAAACCATCGCGTACATCAGGCTTCCGACCGCTGAGGCATAGGGTACCTTCATCACCTCAACTTTCTCCGACTTTCTCTTCAGACAACTTGCTGCTAGTCAGAAGTGTCGAACTGACCGGTTTCACGCTTTCCATGTTGAACCTCTAGAGCACCTTTGTCACGTACTTTTCTTGTGACAACCATAATAACTTTTTGTTCGGTCCCAAACAATGTGCATTCCCAGGATCTGTCTTGCCAGACCCATATCCGTCATTGAGAATGGTCTACCCAAGGCCTTCTTCAACATTTGGATTATGGTCTTTGTCCGAATATCAGCATGTCATCCACGTATAGTAGGAGAATGAGGAAATCTCCTCTGTTGAACTCCTTCACGAACACGCAGTGGTCGGCCATGAAAGATTTGAACTTCCGATACCACTGTCGTAAAGGATCTTCCTCAACTAGCATACCAGATTCTCCTTTCTGTCAAGATTCGAACTCTTGACATGACCAATCATGTTATAATCAAGTGTTATGTGTTAACCAACATATCTAGTATACAATCATGTGTACAATTGCTCCTTGTAGTTTTTAACTAGCATCATGGGCATAGTTTCTCCCTTGTATTGTTTACACTTGGCACATGCATGCATACCTACATGCTCTATTGTATCACATGCGTGCAATAGGTATGCATGCCCCTTAGTAGGAATAGTTGGGTTAACCTTGAAGGAATTCATGGTGAACAACACCGGTTATGGAGTCTTTTAGTTAATACCACTCATCCATTTGGTTATCTTCTTTCTAGTCTCTTGAGCCTATGATCTATCCATGATAGTTTTTTCACCTTCCATCCTCGTAGCTCTCCCTCTCATTAGCCGTAGCTATGTCCGACCCAGCCATTGACTTAAGCCAAATAATGACAACCTTACAACAACTCCAACTTGAAAATGTAGCTCTTCAAGATTCATTACGACAACTTCAAGTAGGTGCCTCCCTATACTCACAGCCCGCGGAGGCTAGTCTCCCACCACAACCTAGCCCGGAGCCCAACCTTCCACCAACATCTACCCTAGATTCTTCTCATTTTCTTGAGCATAAGGTTAGCCTCCCAGAAAAATTTGATGGAACGAGGTCACATTTTCGGAGGTTCCATCAACTAGATTCGTCTTATCATTCAGCTACAACCTCAACGGTATGCAGATGATCTTCGACAAGTCAGCCTTGTGGGCACCCTCCTCTCCAGTCTGGCCCAAGCAGTTTGCACCATTATTCAAAACTTCTTTGCCTCTATTGGAGGACTTTCCTACCTTCCTCGCTGAGTTAGAGGTCACATTTGGAGAGACAGATCGGTGACGTGCAACTCTCACCAAGATTTATGCCCTCGAAGAAGCACGTGTCTATGATTCAGAATTCTAACAACTAGCATGTGACATCAACTGGGATGATCAAGCCTTAGTTGATCATTTTCGGTGGGCCCTTCAGAGCAATGTCAAGAATCTTCTCTTAAACTTTCCCGAGCCCACCTCATTATCCCAAGCGATCTCACAAGTAGTCCATTGTGACAATCGTCTTTTTAAATTTCGTCAGGAAGAGCGCGGGACTTGGGGAACTCATTCCCTTCCACGACACGCCCCTGTAGTACATCCCCAAGTATCATTCCCGCCAGATGTGTCACGTGCCCCTACTTTGGCAGATGCTCCAATCCCCATGGAAATTGATCAAGCCCGATTTCGGCCATTGACTGATGTCGAACGACAATATCGGCGGGCTAATGGCTTGTGCATGTATTGTGGTGCCTCGAGTCATCTCTTTCGCCATTGTCCTAGGACTAATCACCCTCAATTCCATCAAGCTAACGGACCCCAACATCCGGAAAACAACATCATTCGCCATGCAGTTGGACGTCTCCTGTCACCCAAATTATCTTGGTTCCATTATCGGACCATTAGGCAATTTCACATTGGAGGTATGGCTTTCTTTTAATTCCAGTTCCATTCAGTCTATCGCTTTACTTGATTCTGGGGCGTCTTCTTGCTTCATCGACGTTGCGTTCGCCCAAGCACATGGTGTACCCATCGTTTGCCTCTCAAAACCCATTCCCGTTGAAGCCACCGACAGGCGTGTCCTCTCGTCATGAGCAATTACTCAAACTACGATCCCATTAGGGCTTCGTGTGGGCGCACACTAGGAGGAGATCCCCTTTTACCTCATCACATCTCCTCGACATCCGATCGTCTTAGGACTATTGTAGCTCATCGGTCATGGGGAATGTAGAAACTCATTAGTTATGTGTCATAGAATATGATTCTATGACACATAGTTAATGTGTAGAGAGTAATGGTGACTTTTGACCTTTGAGTGCTCATAGATTCTCAAAGGTGTGTTCACACACTAGTCTAGGTTAAGCTTGATTCTCAACATGCCCCCTCAAGCTCAACTTGGGTTGGTTCCTTTCGGTTGGTGTCTGCATCAGCTAGTATCTGGTTCAAATGGTATCCGGTTCTCTCTTGTACTCCCCCTCAAGCTTGGCAAGTCAGGGATCATCAATCCAAGGTCTGACATGAAATGCCGAAGCTTGTCGGCTCCTAGGGCTCTGGTGAAGATGTCGACTGTCTGAAGATTCGTGTGGATATGTTGAAGGTCGACGTCTCCAGCCTGAACGCGCGAAGTGATAGTGCACCTCGATATGCTTCGCATGCGCGTGGAACACCGGGTTCCGAGCCAGATAAATACTGCTCATGTTGTCGTAGAAAAGGGGAGTCGGATCCTTGATGGGAATGCCCAGATCCTTCAAAATCCTCTTGAGCCATACGGCTTCACATGCAGCCATAGTTGTGCCCCTGTATTCAGCCTCTATGCTCGAAAGAGCGATGGTTGGTTGCTTCTTGCTACTCCAGGATATTACTCCGTTATCGAGGGAGAAAACAAAACCAGAGGTTGATCTTTGATCGGCTTTGTAGTCGGCCCTATCGGTATCTGTGTATCCTTGGAGTCGAATTGGTGTGGCCAATTTGTAGAGAATGCCACAATCCATTGTGCCACTCATGTATCGTAACACTCGCTTAGTGCAATCCAAGTGAATGTCAGATGGTGTTTGCCTAAATTGGTTAAGGGAGACTGATCAGGTAGATAAGGTTGGGTCGAGTGATCGTGAGATAGATGAGGCTCCCCATCAGTTGTCGATACTAAGTCGGCTCACACTCTTCTGTGCCGGTGTCAGCAATTAGCTTCAGGTTCTGATCAAGAGGCGTTGCCACATATTTGTACTTAGTCATCCCGAACTTGTATAACAAGTTGAGGATGTAGTGTTATTGGGAGATCATAATCTCAGCTAGAGTCCAAATTACCTCGATGCCAAGGAAGTAATGGAGCTCTTTCATGTTCGTCATCTTGAATGTGCTTGAGAGGAGGGACTTGACCTTGTTGATGTCGACTAGATTCTCACCTCCAATGACCAGATCATCTACGTATAGGATGATGATAATCGGACTTTCATAATCGCGTCTTACATAGAGAGAGTTGTCGTATTTTGACATTCGAAAGCCGATTCGATGAAGATATTGTGTTATCTTTGAATCCCAAGCATGTGGTGCTTACTTAAGACCATAGAGAGGTTTCTTAAGTCGGCAGACTGCTTTCGGATGGATGTTGGATTCGAAGCCGGGTGTTTGTACCATATACACCTCCTCTTCTAATTCGCCTTGAAGAAAGACGTTCTTGGCATTCTTGACGTCCATTTGATGGAGGTGTCACCCGTTCACCGTTGTAACTGCAATCAGGGTCCGCACAGTCGTCATCTTTGCCACCGGGGCAAAGGTCTCTTCATAGTCAACTCCATGTGTTTGGGCATATCCTTTCGCTACAAATCAGGCTTTGTAGTTGTTGATGGAGCCATCGGCATTATACTTCACTTTGTAAATCCATCTGTAGCCTATCGCCTTTTTGTGTGGTGAGTGGGGAACAAGATCCCATGTCTCATTCCTGCATAATGCCTGCATCTCCTCATTCATTGCTTTGACCCATCATGGATCCTTGGCTGCTTCAGAAAAAATTTCCGGTTCTTGAACTACTGCCACATTCATCATAAAGGCATAGTGGTATGCCATATAGTCGTTGTAGCCGAATTGGCTAACTAGATTCTTCTCACGGATGGAGCATCGGAGTTTTTCATTTGCCGATGTGAGTGCTTTCTTAACTCCGGATGACCTCATAAGAGGCACATCAAATTCATCAAGCTCATTGTCAAGTGAGTGAGCCAACTCATTGTTGTTGAATTGATTGTCTTCATATTCTGGCATTTTGGCCTTGCCTTTGTCCATCTTCGGACTTGGCTGAGATGTGCTCTGGTCGCTCGGGGGCTCTTGTGGCCCATTGAGCCTGGTCATGATCGTACTTTCTTCAAACATATGCCTTAATTGATTTTCGTCTTCTATCTCTTGGTTGGCCAAGTTAGGGTCGACTGGAAATGATTCGGGAGGAGTCGGCTCAAGTTTGTACCATGATGCTGATTCGTCAAAGACGACATCCCGACTTACACGAACCTTCCGAGTGGAGGGGTTGAAACACTTGTACCCCTTTTGCTCTAGTGAGTACCCTACAACAGTACACTTCTCCAGCTTGGGATCTAACTTTTGCCGCTTTTCGTTGGGAATGTGCACATATGCAAGTGAGCCAAATATCCTTACATAGGATAGATCCGACTTCTTCCCATAGTACTTCTCATAAGGGGCAAGTTCATGCACTTTGGATTTTGTGCACCGATTCATGAGGTAGACGGTAGTATTTACTGCTTCGGCCCAATATGACTTCAACATGTGCTTCTCATTGAGCATGGTCCGTGCTACTTCGAGGATGTGCCTATTCTTGCATTCGGTTACACCGTTCTGTTGTGGTGTGTGTCGGCAAGTAAATTCTTGCTGAATTCCTTCTTGGCAAAGGTATGCCGAGAATGCATTGAAGAAGTATTCCTTTCCTCCGTCTGACCGAAGACATCGTACATGGCTGCCAGTTGTCTTTTCGACTTTGCTTTTGAATTTTTGGAATTGTGTAAACACTTCACTCTTCTGCCTCATGGGAAAGATCCATGTATGCCTAGAGAAGTCATCGATGAGGGTAAGATAGTACCGACATCCTCCCAATGTGGTCATCTGTGCCGGTCCCCACACATCTGAGTGGATCACATCTAGGAGGCCTTTGCTCACATTTTGTTCCTTTAGAAATGGGTGCCGATGTTGCTTGCCGAATTGGCAAGCTCCACATACTCCTTCAATCTCTTTCTCTTTGAACGTCGGAAGTCCAATGACGACTCCTTTTGATTGCATGCCCTTGAGTTTGTTGAGATTGATGTGGCTGATTCTTTTGTGCCATAGCTCTATGTCGGTGTCGGCTTTGAGGCCTTTTTCAAACATTGCCGATTTTACCTCGTTCAATTCGAGGATAAACATTCGACCATGAGCGATGAGTCGACCTTCCTTCTCGATGAAACAACCACCTTGGTTGAATCGAACTTGCATGCCTTGCTCAAAAATTTGGCCGACCGAGACCAAATTCCTCGTTATGGTTAGTACATGCAAGACATTTTTTATGCAAGTTTGTTCGTTTTCTTTCTCGAATGGGACATTGCCGATATGCCGAATTGGATGAGTGGTGTCATCTTTGGTCTTGACATAGCCGGGACGATCCGGCTCTCGAAGGTCTCAAAGCCATTCTTGATGAGACATCATATGGTTCGAGGCACCGGAGTCGACGGATGATACGTTTTCCGGATTGGAGGCACTAGTCGAAGTAGAAGCCGACATAGAATTTTCTCTATGTCTCATCACGATCATTCCACCATGGTCTTCATAGTCGGATTTGGTGGCATAATTGGTGAGTTGTCGGCTTGTGGAAGTCGACTCACGCTTCTTCTTCCGGCACTCTTCTTCGTGGTGGCTAGTTTTGCCGCAATATCCGCACTCAATTGAGTTTTGTCGCCTTGGACCGACATGGAAGCTCCCCTTTCTTCCAAATGTTCCTCGATTGTTTCTACTTTCTTGCCGAAATTGGGAGTTGTTTTCATAGGTCGGAGTTCGTCCGCCTCGTCCTTGGCCAAATCGGCCTCTTGCTCGGCTATGTCCTCTTCCTCTTTCGAATGTTTGTAGAGCATGTGGCCTTCCGAGGCATTGCTCTTTGTTCGAACAAGATTTTCTTCAACCAACAACATGGATTGAAGATCGAAGAAAGAGTGAGGATTCTCCCTTGATAGGACGACGGTTCTCATCACACCGAACCGTGGTGCGAGGCCACCTAGGAATATTTGCACCATCTTGTCATCCTCCACATTGACGCTTATTGAGCCAAGTGAATCACAAAGCTCCTTGATCTTCAAGGTGTAGCTTGTGATGGACATATCCCTTTGTTGGATATTATTCAACTCTTGGCGGAGTTGAAGTTTTCTTGCGGTTGTGTTGGCTGCGAAAATCTTCTGAAGATTCTCCCACGCTTCCTTCGGCGTCTTAGCTTCATGAATGTAGCCAAGCATGTGGTCATGGACATATGTCGCCAAGAAATACATCACTTAGCTTGTGGCTTGCTCCCATGTTGAGTATTCAAGAGTCGTTGGGTCGGGCCGATTTTCTTGAGCTCCTGTGATGTAGCCCCAATAACCTTGGCCGACAACGTATTGGTGCATCTTGTACTCCCAAGATGCAAAGTTTTTTCTATCCAACTTCTTGCTAGGGAGAGTGCTCCCTATTTAAGTATTCATTATGTCAATGTAGATTTTGTCATGATAACAGTCACATCATGCATCGAAAGGATCATGACACTCACATTATGACTTGAAAGGATTTGAACCCACGACCTTGTTGTACACATGTCAAATCCTTAACCATTGTATTAATATTCTTATATGTATAGTCTCTAGAATATGAAATCTAATATCATAGGAATATTCTATATTACTCTACATTCTAGAATGACCTAGAATATTCTAGAGTGTTCTATACCACTAGAACCTTCTAGAATACTCTAGAGATCTTCTAGATTACTCTACATTCTAGGATAACCTAGAATATTCTAGAGAGTTCTCTATTACTTATAAATAGGGATCTACCACCCATCCCAAACCTAAATTGGTTCAACGCCATTTTGTAGCCTACTCTTTGTAATCCATTTTACGCTTCAATATAATAATTCTCTTTCAATTATCTCTCTATCTCTTTTTCTCTCTCTTTTTCTCTCTCAGTCTTGACAGTTTGAACCAATTTTTTTCCTTTCATCTCTTCGTCTTCCACAAACCCTAACAAGTTCTCTTCTTCCTTCTCCTCTCCCCTCATAAGCTATGGAGTCCGTGAGCAAACAAGAATACATGCGTGTTCTTTCTGAGCTCGACATGCTCACGAATAAATTTGTGGCATTAGAGCATGAGAATCAAAGGCTACTTGGAGATCTACAACACGTGAGCGCCGAAAAAGCTCAACAATATGAAAAGTTATCACAGCGGGTTCATCAACTTGAGGCGACTATATTGTCATTACGAGAGCAAGCGTCGGGGGCTCAGAACTCTCCTAGAGAGCCAAAGATCAGCCTCCCTGCCAAGTTTGATGGTACGAGATCTTTATTTCGAGGCTTTTTGAATCAAGTTCATTTAGTTATTCAGCTACATCCCAATCGGTATCCAACGGATGCTGCTCGTGTGGGATTAGTGGGAACTTTGCTATGCGGTACGGCGTTAGCATGGTTCGCACCACTTCTCGAGAAGAAATCACCATTGCTGGAGGATTTCGAGGCCTTTGTTAAAGAGTTTCAAGCTAGTTTCGGAGACACTGACAGCACTAGGACAGCGATAAACAAGATTCGAAGGCTCCGACAAGGAGATCGTCCCGCGTCATCTTCTGCAGCCGATTTCCGTCTCTTGGCATGCGATATCCCTTGGGATGAGGCAGCTTTAATGGATCAATTCCGTCAAGGTTTGAGAAATGATGTCAAAGATCTTCTTCTTACTTTCCCTGAAGATCCGAAGTCACTTACAGAAGCCATTAGTCGAGCTGTGCGATGTGATAATCGCCTATTTGAGCGACGTTCTGAGCGCCAACAAATGTTACGCCGCCAACCTGAACAGACTTACGCTTCCGTAGTCGCAACGCCTCCACAAGTTTCTAGACCCATTACAAGGGATGGCCCAACTCCGATGGAAATAGAGTCAACACAACGTCGTGGGCCGTTATCAGATGCTGAGAAACAACGACGTCGAGCGCATCGCCTTTGCCTGTATTGTGGTGGTCCATGACATATAGCTGTAAATTGTCCACATAAACCTAGGCGTCAAGTATACCAAGTAAGTGCCCATGAAAACCCTACATCGAGTTCTATTGTTACTTCTAATAACATAAATAAGCCTCATAGTCCATGTCATGAGAATAGATTCGATGTCTTGAGTTAATTAGAGGATGTGTTAAACGAGTAAGTCCGGCCAAAATAGGAGCCATTTGGCTGGACCATCCTAGCTATGTAGAGTTAGTTCCTAGTCGTGGTTCCATTTCATCAAATCAAGTGAGTCGAGTTTTTTCAGCACAAGTCGAGCTTACCACATCTACATGTCATCGAGTCCTAGCCTCTGCCCTTCTAGATTCTGGAGCCAACTCTTGTTTCATGGATCGTGAATTTGCCTTGTCACAAAACATCCTCTTGAATAAGCTTCCCAACCCAGTAGCCGTAGGAGTCATCGATGGACGTCCCATAGCATCAGGAGATATAGTCGAGGAGTCCGAGCCAATTAGGATAGTTCTTGGCAATTTGGCAAGCATAATCTCTTTCAATATTATTCGTAGTCCGGACCACCCAATAGTTCTAGGTCTCCCCTGGTTTGAACTCCATAACCCGAAGATTGATTGGATGAAAAGAACAATTGAGGAGACTCGGGACAAAAGCACAAATCCTGCATCCCTCTCTCCTACATGTGTTAATAGATCCCCGGAGTTATCGCCCATCTCTTTACGACAGTTGCGGGAGGAAGGGGGGAACGAGGCCATGTTCGTCTTCGCAATAGTAGCAACTCCATCATCCACTTCACGTGACACGGATATTAAACTACCAGAGAAATACAAGGAGTTTTCAGATGTCTTTGATAAGGTGAAGGCCAATACATTGCCGGAGCATCAGCCATACGACTGCCCTATTGACTTACAACCAGGGAAAGAACCTCCATGGGGCCCAATTTATAATCTCTCCCCTGTAGAGCTAGAGACTTTGCGGGAATATATTGATGAGAATCTGGCAAACGGATTCATTCGGCATTCTAGATCCCCTGCTGGTGCACCTATCTTCTTCGTTAAGAAGAAGAATGGGACTCTTCGGTTGGTCGTGGATTATCGAGGGCTAAACAAAGTGACTATCCGAAATAGATATGCTCTACCATTAATCCCGAATCTTTTGGAACGTCTCAGTGGTGCAAAATATTTCACGAAGTTGGACCTTCGCGGAGCATATAATCTAGTTCGGATTCGCCCGGGGGATGAATGGAAGACAGCTTTCCGCACTCGCTATGGACATTTTGAGTATACAGTGATGCCATTTGGTCTCACGAATGCACCTGCTGTTTTCCAACATATGGCGAACGATATTTTTCGAGATTTTCTTGATATCTTCACTATAGTTTACCTAGATGATATTTTAATCTACTCAAAGACCCAAGAGGAGCATGATGCACATGTTCGTCAAGTACTATGCCGACTCCGAGAATATGGTCTCTACGCAAAATTAGAAAAGTGTAGTTTCGGCCAGAATCAAGTGGAATTTTTGGGGTATGTTGTATCGTCAAATGGTATTGCTATGGACCCCATGAAGGTACAGGCAATTTTAGAATGGCAAACGCCCCTTTCAGTGCGTGATGTGCAATGTTTTCTCGGGTTTGCAAATTTTTATCGAAAATTTATTAAAGATTATTCCAAGGTTGTGCTTCCGCTTACTCAGCTCACACATAAAGATCAACCATTTATATGGAGTTCAGATGCATCCGAGGCATTCGAAAGCTTAAAACGAGCATTTACAACGGCACCTATCTTAGCACATGTCGACCCAACAAAACGCTTCATCCTCGAAGCCGATGCATCCGATTTTGCACTAGGGAGTGTCCTCTCGCAGACTGGAGATGATGGACAACTACACCCTGTCGCCTTTCATTCACGAAAGTTTGAAGCTGCAGAGATCAACTACGAGATCCATGACAAAGAGCTTCTTGCAATCGTGGATTCGTTTCAACAATGGCGACATTTCCTAGAAGGTTCTTCTCAGCAGATCATTGTCTACAATGATCATAAGAACCTGACTTATTTCCAAAATGCTCGAGTCTTGAGTCGGCGACAAGCCCGGTGGGCGCAATTTTTGACTCACTTCGACTTTATCATCATATATCGCCCTGGGATGCAGCAAGGCAAAGCAGATGCTCTTTCTCGGCGCTCTTATATGGAACTTCGTCCAGGGGAACCTGCTTTTGAGCATCAAAAACAAATCCTTTTGGGTCCTAATCGATTACGATTAATGGTAGTTAACGCCATAACAGCTCTTGAAAATTCCACTCTTCTTGATTCCATTCGAGATCATATGGCCACTGATGATTTCGCCAAGGATGTTTTGGATCATATCGTCCCGGATCGTGCTTCTTGCTCACAGTCGAAAAATCCTCGTAATGACTATTGTCAGTTCTATTGGCATGATGGTTTTCTATTTCGACAAAATTTATTGTATGTTCCTGATGGTCCCCCACGGCTACAAGTTTTGCAACATTGCCATGACTCACCAATGGCTGGTCATTTTGGAGTTCACAAGACTCTAGAATTAATTTCTCGACGCTATTGGTGGCCTCGCCTTCGTCATTTTGTTGAGGAGTATGTTCGGAGTTGTGATATATGTTGTCGATCAAAGAATCCTCGTCACCGACCCTATGGCTTACTACAACCACTTCCCGTTCCGGAAACACCTTGGAAGTCTATATCCTTGGACTTCATTACTGATCTCCCAGTTTCAAAAGGTTTTGATGCAATTCTCACAGTGGTTGATCGATTTACCAAAATGGCACATTTCTTGCCATGTACAAAGTCGATTACTAGTCAAGAGACGGCTGATCTCGTTATGCGGGAGGTATTTAAGCATCATGGTCTGCCAGATGATATTATTAGTGATCGTGGTCCACAATTCATCTCAAAGTTTTGGAAGCACCTGTTCAAACTTCTCCACATTTCAGTTAAGCTTTCTTCGGGCTATCATCCTGAAACAAATGGCCAAACAGAGCGTACCAACCAGACATTGGAACAATATCTTCGTTGTTTCATCAACTATCAACAAGATGATTGGGTTGCATTTTTGCACTTGGCGGAATTCGCTTACAACAACTCAGCCCATTCTTCTACAGGATATTCCCCATTTTTCGCAAATACGGGTTGTCATCCTCGATGGACGATGAATGCGCATCCAGAAGTTCCTACCAACCCTGCTGCCGAGGATCGTCTTAGTCGCCTCCAAGAAATTCAAGCTAACATTCTCCACAATTTGCACGATGCTCAATTTACACACAAGAGGCTTGCCGATCGTCATCGTCTAGACTCCTCAAAAAAGTTCCGCATTGGGGATCATGTATGGCTTCTCCAACACAACATCAAGACCACTCGACCTTGCAGTAAATTGGATTACCAACGTTTTGGCCCTTACATGATCACTGGTAAGATAAGTGATGTTGCATTTCGTCTTGACCTCCCTCCGCACATGCATCTTCATCCGATGTTTCATGTATCCCTTTTGGAACCTTATACTACAAGTTCAATTCTGGGCTGTCTTACGACACCCCCACCACCTGTCGAGTTCTTGGACGGGCCTGAATTTGAAGTTGCTGCCGTTCTCGATTCTAAAATCGTGCGCAACAAGTTGTATTACTTGGTCGATTGGCTAGGCTATACCCCCAATGATCGAACTTGGGAACCTGCCACAAATCTTTCCAATGCTGCAGAACTCGTCAATGCATTTCATCGCCAATATCCTTGTAAACCAGGTCCTAATACAAACCCTACGACCCGTGAGACGTGTCGTCGAAGAAGGGGGATAGTGTCATGATAACAGTCACATCATACATCGAAAGGATCATGACACTCACATTATGACTTGAAAGGATTTGAACCCACGACCTTGTTGTACACATGTCAAATCCTTAACCATTGTATTAATATTCTTATATGTATAGTCTCTAGAATATGAAATCTAATATCATAGGAATATTCTATATTACTCTACATTCTAGAATGACCTAGAATATTCTAGAGTGTTCTATACCACTAGAACCTTCTAGAATACTCTAGAGATCTTCTAGATTACTCTACATTCTAGGATAACCTAGAATATTCTAGAGAGTTCTCTATTACTTATAAATAAGGATCTACCACCCATCCCAAACCTAAATTGGTTCAACGCCATTTTGTAGCCTACTCTTTGTAATCCATTTTACGCTTCAATATAATAATTCTCTTTCAATTATCTCTCTATCTCTTTTTCTCTCTCTTTTTCTCTCTCTTTTTCTCTCTCAGTCTTGACAGATTTATTTCCTTCTTCTCTCTTGAATACAAGCTATGTAGTCGCACTACAATAACAATGAGCCAGATCTCTTTGGATCATTGGCATAGACACACACAACACACGTGTGGAACGGAATAGGTTTGAGATGTGTTGTGTGTGTGTGTGTGTGTGTGTGTGTGTGTGTGTGAGAGAGAGAGAGAGGAGAGGAGAGAAGCACAAGATAAATGAAAATAGAATACTCAAGATAATTGTATATTACAAAGGAGATTTAACCGACTATGACAAAGTAGGAGGAGTGTACTTTATATAGTCACCCTCTCTCTTCATTAACTACCGAAGCTCATCAGTCATGGGGAATGTGGAAACTCATTAGTTATGTGTCACAGAATATGATTCTATGACACATAGTTAATGTGTAGATAGTAGTGGTGACTTTTGACGTTTGAGTGCTCATAGATTCTGAAAGGTGTGTTCACACACTAGTCTAGGTTGAGTTTGATTCTCAACAAGGGAATTATAGAAACAAAGCTTGAAGGGCTTTCCAACACAAGCTATAGAAACATAGCTCGGAGCAGGAAACAATGTAGTGAATGGGATCAAGATATGAGAGGAAAATAACAAGACACATTTCGCTAAAATTAGCGTTGATCCACAAAGGATTGACGAGAGGAGTTCCCCTTTTACATTAATATTTTGATTAAATTTGTCACTCATGTAAATCATCGTTACTGTTATTGGAGGTTACATGTGTCACTTCTACATGCAATATTCACATCTAACCACTTATTCCAATCCACTTTGATAAGAGCCACTCAATCAATCCTAGCCTTTATAATAATTCCTTAACTTCAAATTTATTCTATAAAATGAATAATATTTGTAATGATCTGAATGTGTCACCTATTACGTCACCCCTCGAACGACACATTAATCACTCACCATTAGAAAGAAAAACAAATCAACAAAAGAAAGTCTCTCCGATACCAATTGTTATCATAAAAATAAGGAAACAGATAAGAAAATAAAGAGACAGAGAGAGAAAAAAGGGTGCCAATCCACCCGACCACCCATGAACGAAGGGATCAAGATGGACTCGAGCCTTGAATGACATCCCATTCCACAATTATTGGCTCCGAATCATACCTGGTAGTGTCGTCTACTAGCCACAAAAATATCACAATGTTGACGTAATCAAATGATGCCCCAATGAGGATAGTTAGGCCTCATATTTATAGTTAAACCCAAGGCCTCCAAGCAAGTTCACACCAGGCCCATAAGGGTTGTCTGAATCCTCCTTATGTGTGTGCATGCAAAGACAATGACATTGGCATCCCCACACATCCTCAAACACAAAATCTCGATGACGCAATAACAACATCTGGAACGAATGTGTGATTTGCATAATCTTCATACACGGTAAAAAGTAGGTGGTGATGGCCCTTTACATTCTTGGATTAAACCCCACACCCCTATCCTCGTGTGTAGAAAACTATCATAAAAAACTAGCAAGGGATAAGTTATGGTAATGCCCGTAACAATAGGCTCGAGATAAGCTGCGTTATAAGCCAAGAGCTTTGCATGGTGAGGCGAGTGTCCTACAAAACACGACGAGTATTCACGAAATGTCAGCTCAAAGCAGCAATAACATTCCCTGTGGACAAGCCAACACTCAACAGGCTGCCCATGATAGGCTGGGCAACATGGTTCCAATGAGAGGGGGGTTTACGTGCGCTCAATCATGGCCATGACCACATGACATGACCCACTAGTGAGTGGCGTGCGAGACTTGGTTACTTACAGAGGCAGAAGGGGGCCACTCCCTCGTGATGGCTGGCCGGCCACTCGGTTTGTAAGAGAAGCTGGGCTCCCAAGTTCCAACCAACATTTTGTGAAAGAATTTGTGAAAGAATCCTAACTCCCCCCATCCCCATCCAATTGTAATGGGCCCCTTCTTCATCTTCCATCTTTAGAGACCATTCTCTTCTTCTTCTTCTTCTTCTTCTTCTTCATCCATTGCTCTCTCACAGAAGAAAGCAGAAGCAGCAGTAGCAGACAGAAGAAGACGCAGCAGCTATATTCAGTTTTGGGTAGGATTTCATTCTCTCTCTCTCTCTGTGTGTTCCGAAACCCTAACCCACGTCCTGCATACACGGCTGAAAGTCACATCTTATATGCTTCTTTCTGACTGACTGACTGACTGAAAACCTCACCTTCTTTATCATTCAGCAACAATATTCCATAGTCCGAAGAGAGTCTTCAAACCTTCCCTGATCCACAGTCATTTCCAAACCCTTATGTACAGTCTGAAGAATTTAATAAGCGTAATCCAAAGTCATTGGGTAACCCTATTCCCAGCCACCCACCCGGAAACCCTAGCTCAAACTACAGACGGTCCGAAACCCTAATTTCTTTTATGTCATATATATATGTGTGTGTGTGCTGCTTATTACACTATTCTTCCCAACTGAATCAGCAACAGACTTCATAATTCAGACTGAATATTCGTCACCATTGCTGTTTGCATCCAAACCTTTAGAACCATATTTTCTTGGAAAGGTTTGTCTTCCATCATGTTTAATCATTCAGATCCTTTATCACCATTTCTGTTTTCTTTGTTGGTCTTATGAATCTTGTTTTGATCTTTCTTTGAATAAATAATTCCGTCTGATCCTTAATCTCCATTACTATTTCTTTTTCGTCTTCTCTCCATCATTCTGTGGATATTATCCTTTTTTTTCCATCGCCATTACTGTTCGCATTTGGTAGTAATATAGTTGTCTTCAATACTGTTACCGTAACCATTCTCTCCCTCTCCTTCACACCGTCAAAGAAATGAAATCTTCATCATTCAATGCCCGAGCCTCTACAGATGCTTCCACGACAAGCAGTACTGTTCCAAGATCATCGTATTCTCTCCCTTCATCCTTCACACCGTTCTATCCACGCTCACAGCAATTGCAACAGTATTGCTATTCAGATCAAACTTCTCCTTCAAAGAAAGACTTGGACAATGCCTCTGATACTTACGTTCAAGAGACCTCTAACCTGTATAGCCATTCGAACTATGCAAGTACAGGTACAGAGAGCTTCGAGGTGTCATGGTTTCCAGAAGTTTTCTATGGAGAAAACAACTGGAATTGCTTTGGTACAGGCTGGCAATATGGTGATTCTTCTTATCTTGATGATTCTGCATACCAGGCTATACCTTGCGGAGGAGAAAGCACTTTCATATCTTCCAAGAATGCATCATTATCTGGACCACCTTCCATTCTTCCCCAAGGTAAATGAAATCCTCCTATAGGGCTCTGATTTATGATTCTACCAATCCATATACATGCAATGGTTTCTTGAGGAATTGCGAAATATTTGTACATTGGTTTGTTGAGAAACATATATATACAACAGTTCCTGAGAAATATATTTAAGATGGCGTCTTGAGGAATATATAAAGTGATTTCTGTCTCTTAGGATCAGGAGGCACTGCAGATTTATATATTTTATGTTTTGCAGCCTTTATGGTTGGATCTAGCACATATCAAGGCAACACCTCTGTGCCTGTCCGAGATGGTTATCGATCAAATAAAAAGGAAGTAATTGTGAGTTATCAGAGAAATCATCAGGAAAAGTTTGGGGAGATGAACTCTGAATGCAAAGTGAAGAGTTTAGAAAAGCAGGTTGCGGCCACTGGGTTGAAGCATGAGCTTCCAAAGGGATTTTCTTTTGGAAACCTCATCAGTAAGCCTAGCTTGTCTAAGGTGTCAGCAGAGACAAGTTTCATTGATGGTATTCATGTTTAATACTGTGTGCAAAAAACTTTAAAATACCCCTGTTTTTTCATTATTTCCCCAAATGCCTCTATGTTTCCATTATTTTCCCAAAATGTACTAGATCAACCTCTCCTGAGTAATTGTAAGTGCTATTTGAGAAACTAGGTTTCATTTTGGGGGGTTGATTGGGACAATTGTGAGAAATAATGGAAACTTAGGGCCATTCCTCAAAACAACTAAAACTTCAAGGATATTTCAGAGTTTTTCCTATATTATATAGCCCTACTTTTTTTTTTTCTTGTACTTCTGCAATGCAATTTTATGCAATGTTTTCTCAGTGATATTTTTTGTTTATAGCTTGCTCTATATAACATGCCTAAATCCCAATGTGCATGGCATGGTCTTATGAGTGTAAAATATCTTCAGAAAGAACAGCTTCCTTTATGATATTGGTACAAAGATCTTGATTTCAATTTTGCAATCTATACATGACATCTCAATGTGAGGCATGATGCAAGGAAACTAGATAAAGAGAAGAGTAGAATACAAAGAAAATGATTGAAACCAGAAGAGGACTTATTCTCTTCAGAGCTTGTTTTAGCAAGACTAAAACCTGTGGCCCAAGTCCAATACAGCTATTAATACTTGTAGCCCATTACATATTTTTTCTTCTTGGAACAGTGCGTACATTAAAATTTTGAAACCATTCAATTAATATACTAATTGTGGAAGAGTTAGTCGTGCGCAAGCATATTACATTAATGTGCACGAGAATAATTCATGAGATAAATGTAATAAGATTGAAAAGCTATTCTAGAGCTCACCCTAGGAAAATATCAAGGTGGAAATAGATTATTGAATGGAGCTTTGTAATTCAGTAGATACATGCCTGGAAACTACCTTCACAGGATTCCACTATCGTGGAAATTTCTAATGAAGCTCAGCATAGAATAAAATGAAGCTAAACTCTAATAGTAAGCCATGATTTTACTAAGCTTTACACTTGGGTTAAATCCCGCCAATCTCTCTACTCTACTAGATGATGATCTTGTGGAATGTAAAGATTGAACTTATCGTGCTAGCCTCTCCCTGACCAACTCTTTCTCGTGCTTGGAGAAATTTGGGAACAGGATTCTGGAGGTTAGGATGGAGGATATTATGAAAGATCTAGATTTGTGAGTTTTCTGCTGTCATTGAGAATTCAGCTGACAGTTGAGCTGGGATGGCTGGATAAGTTTATGACCCATGAAATAGGAGTGATATTAGAAACATATAAACTCTGTGATCAAAGTATGTATTTTAACTCTGAAAGAGATTTGTGAACTGTTATTGAGAAATTGCTACAAAGCATGTGATACATAGGGAGGCTAAAACTAAGGAGGTTATAATCATCCAGAAAGTTTATTTGAGATGGAAAATCTAGAGGTTACTATTGGCTCCATAATATTGTAACATTTTAGAACATCTAGACAACTTTGTGGCTGTTTATATTGATAACATTGACTCCTCTTGCACCTGCAAATTCCAGGTGAAGCAATTTGCTTCTAAACTTTATTTTGCAATATTGATACTTATCAGTGAACATTTGAACTTTAGGAAGAGTATCTTGGAGATTGAGGTAGATTCCAATGTGCATTGATTGTGTGCAGCAAACTTCAATCCTCAAATCTCTCGCATGAGATCCTTTAAACCCCAAACTCATCGTGAGCGTCAATCTTGATTGGTGATCCAAAGAAAGATTGTCCTCTTGTTAGTGGATTCTAAGAACATGGAGTGCACATATAGTCTTCCTGGGCATTTATAGATCGTGATCACATGCAACAATATTTACACAAACAATAATCCTTCTCCTATGATTGGTGCAAAGATTATTACAGATTATGCTGAATAAGTCATATTGAGACCATTAACCTAGTAAGGTGGATGTTTCACATAACAAAACGTGCATTGGACATTTTCTGTGATGTTCATTGCTAGGCATGTTTGGGCTTGCCAATCATCTCTATTCAGAAACTTCCCTAGTCAGAATTCTATCAGAATGTCTAGTTTTAAGAGTTCACAACAGCCATTGGACATTGTATTACTTTATTGTCTTAGTAGTTGTGGTCTGCCTAGACATTTTTATACTGAGTTTCTATTCATGAAAGTAGGAATCAGGAACCTTGTTAGTAGTTGTGGTTTGTTTCAACAATATCAATAATAAAAAGTGTTGTTTTCCTTCCATATTTATAGAGAAGATGAACATTATATATCATATTCTATAATTGAATTTCCTTATTGTTTTATCTTTGCATGCCCCTGCAGATGATAGGCGTGCTAAAGAAGAGGTTGCAAAGAACGAAGGCAAGTGTTCGTTTCAAACACAAAACAGCGATATAAACAATCATAAGTATAAGAGTCAAGTTGGAAACAATATTTGCATAAAGGACACTGTCAACATTTCCTCAAATTCACAAAACAGTCGCGATTCACTGAAAGATGTTAGATGTACTTCTCCGTCTACCTCATCTAAGTCTCTGCCTACTGTAAAAGGCCTTGCAGATCCAGTTACCAAAGAAAATCACTCTGTAAAATGCAAAAATGCCACTTTATTAGATTTGAGTGATGCTGGTAATCAGAAAATCCTGTCTACTGAAAGTAAAACCTGTCAACCTTCTGTGGAAGATATACATACTATTGCTACTTCAGTGCATGAAAATATTGGTTTAGACAATGGTCAAGCCATGCTAGGATTGGATGGATACCAATTGGTAATGAAAAGCATCTATCATCTCTCCAAGGTGATCTTAAGGAGCAAATCTGGTTATATAAATAGAGGTTCTGGTCAAAGTGACTTGGCCATGGAGAAGTCGATTTATATGCTCTCTCTCAGTCTTTTACAAAAATTGCATACAAATGAGAATGACAATTCGATATTGGAGATCAATCAGGTTCATCCATGGCTATCTTCTTTAAATCATGTCATGATTTGTTGCATTATTTCGAATGGGATTTAACACTTTGTATAATGCCAGGAGAGCTTAGAAGATGATTTTAGCACCAATGGGTTGAAGGATGATGTGGATGCACAAAGTATTCTTAGTTTTCTGCACCAAGGAACTATGCCACATCAATTTCAGACTAGTCTTTCTCGAAAAACTCAGGGAGCTGAAGTTCATAAAACTATCCCAACTATTCATGCAAAATTTAACCTAGAAGATGAGAATGCATCTATCAAGCAGCAAATATCAGAGATGAGAAGTAACCTTATGCAATTGCAGGATGATATAGCCTATGAACGTTCGGAAAGCAATGCCACTGTTTCCATGTATAAGAAACTTTGGTATGAGGCACATAATGAACTGGAGGCTTCTAAATTACAAGTACTGAAAATTAATGCTGAAGTAGAAGGCATAAAGAAACAATTTCAGAAACTTAAAGATACAGGTATTTCAGTCTGATGGAAATTTGTGTTTTTTTGTTCATTACACTGCTTTATGCTTATACTGTCATTAGTATTTCCCTGTTTTAGCTCATATTGCTGCAGTTGTTGATAATGGTACAGATTCTTCTCACATTAAGTGCCATACCCACTACTGCAAGGAACCTGAAGATGTTGAACATACTGAGATTTCAGGAGAAGATTTAATCAAGGGAAGTACGGTGCATACAGATTGTGTCAGGTCAACTAAACTTGTTCAATCAGACATTATGACAACTGAAGACATGGATGCACCAATGAATCAAGCATATCTGGATAAAGAAAATAGCACTGAGCCACATATAACTGCATCGTTGCTGAAAAAGGGAGACACAATTGAATATCCTAAGAATTTGCAAAGTGATATCGCTTGTCGACTTTCAATGCTTCTGGCAAGGCCAAAGCTCGGCGTAAATATGAGTTGCAGTGAAGAAGATGAGCCTCTTTCAGATTGTAATGACTCTTCCGAGTGTTCAGTATATGCTATGAAAGGAGATCAGAGTAGGGTATCTCGAGATAATGCTGTTGCTGAGAAAATCCCTTCTTGGAATGGAACATCATATTATGCATTGGGTAATACAAATGCAAAGTACCTGATGAACTGTGACAGCCAGGAAGATTGGGATAGTGAGGCAGATGAAGTAGAAATAATATGCCTAAGGCCAGTTGACTTAGATAAGCAGGTGATATGTTTGAAAGGGGAGGCTGAATGGGAACATGTAGAAGCAGGAGGAAAACACTCGTGAAAGTTATAATTTTTTGGGAGATTATGCATGCACGCAGCACAAGTAAAGGAAAGCCTCCTAGTCATAGTAATGTATGACCTATATTAGTTGGCAACTCCACAGATACTGGTGATGTGTTCTTTGTGGTTCTTAATGCTCACAGTGCATTAATGAAAATCTTAAAAAGATTCTGACGATTATTCTAACTTTACCTCTTTATTGTTCACATGTGGTATTTGCCTTGTTTATGGTTTGGGTTACTTTGTACATGAACCTTGAAGATACGGGCCTGGGGGCATATATTGTTGTAAATGAAACTATTACTGCCACAATTGACTGTATTCGTTTTTCTGTTTCTCACTTGCTTTGAAAGCTGAGCACGAAGACTGAGGCATATGTTGTAAATGAAACTATTGATGTAAAAAAGGTCGTGTTGGAAACAGTCACTTGACTTTGAAGTTATTGGTCACAGTCAATCTGAGCTGTAAATAAACCGTTAGTCTAAATGTATTTAAATGGGTTAGAAACACCTGTGTGCTATAAAAAACTCCAAACAGTAAGGGGAGCCAAGTATATGGATAAGTTCCTAGATTGTAAGATTAGATAAGTTTTAACTGTTCAAAAGATCAAGGTCATGAGTATTTATAATGTTTGCCCAATCAAAAGCTTCGAATGCTTGAAATATAGACAGGAAAAATTGAGTGGATGCAGAGTTGCGTCTAGATCCCTAGTTAATCTTGACTTAATGTGCAACACATTCTTGTTATTCTACCTCTTTTAACATCAACATTTTGAACCTCTCAATGTGGTCAGCTTGCTGGTACTAGGTAAATTCTAACTGGTAAATACTAACTGATCTTCGATGAGTTAATGCAGCATACTGAATTTTCACTCGCGTTTATTGTTCCCATAGGCCTTTCACATGTATAGTGCACAGGTTTTCTATTAAAAGAATAATGTTCTTTACAAGTAGATTAATATTGAGATTATTTGGGTTGAATGGTGGACCAAATGGTGTGTCTAGAATATGCCCTTGTGCATTTTCCACATCATCAATGCCAATTATCTTCTAACTTGAGAAGTATTAGTACTTCAGATATTATGGTTGTGCATACCTTTCAAGTGTATTGGCCCCACCTTTTAGGTAAAAGAAGTTTGCAAAAAACAGCCAATCCCTGATCAAAACTACTCACAAAATTCAGGTGAAATTCATGAGACATTTGATGACATTTTAAGAGGGTGTGATAACTTAGGTGCCATATCTGAGTGCACTATTTAATCCACACAGAAACTTTTTGCTCCAAAGCATGAATATCCCTTCTTAGGAAAGATAGATATCAAGAAAATTTATGTAGTTAGTTCCCATGGATCAAGGTTTGGCCTCTTTGTGGACGCCAAAATTTGTAATTATAATTAAGCTAGAAATATTACTGAACAATTCTAAAGCAGGCTCCTCATCCTCTCGAGCAATTTCGTATATTCCAACCCCCTTAATGAGCTTAAGGAGGTCAGAAACTAAACACATGCCTTTCACGATGCGTACCATTATTTATTAGCTTGATTACACCTTCATCAATACATTCAACGTTCACAAGCATAAATAGACTCAATGGTTATTGTCAAGGTAAAGTTAAGGGATCCTTGCATTTATGTTACAGTATCATAGACATAGCTCGATTTTACGAGTTTGCTGTGCATTTCTCTGTATAATGTACACACACACACACACATATATATATACATAGTAATGCTGCAGAAGTTTTAGAACTCACATAGACCTACCATATATTCAAGTCAAATCAAAGCATGTTTTCCACATTCTCATATACTGAGCCTCCTTAATCTCACCATTCTTGGTCACCACAGTAACTATTGTGCTACAAATGTTATGTAAAACCCTGCCTAAGATTTTCTTTTTTAAAGAAACTTTTGGGAGGAGAGGCTATAAACCAATAAACAAAATACAGCTAGGAACTCATCCGCCTCCACTCCATGGATCTAATAAACCATTGGAGAATACTATGTTGCTCCCAAAGTTTTTGAGAGGTTCTTGGATGTGCTGCAGTCATTGTCATAATCATATTTCTTGTTTAGTGAAAAAAGCATATGATTTCTGGCGGTTGTAAACTATATGACCTTATTAATTACATGGCCTCCAAATTCATCTGTGATCCATGTAGGCTTGGGCTTTACACCAAACTGTTTAAAGCAATTTTCTTCATATTGCTTCAAATCAAATACACCGAGAGGGAACATGCTATTGCTAAGATTGCCACTCATCCGCATTACCATTTCTGTACATTCCTGTTTTTAACAGTAAATGAGAAATTAGCATTCTTACAGACTAACATCAAGTAGTGTTTGATCTCCATTTGCAAGGCTGTACCAAATTTATTGTGTAAACAAAAACAAGAGGAGTTTTGTTATAATGCAATACACAGCTTTCCCCAAGACTTGAACCTACAACCTTCAAGTTTGCAAAGCACAAGCATTACTACTACACGAGTGTTTACATGCTTATAACTAATTGAGAATTTTATTGAGGAAAAATTTATAAATCTATATATAAGCAATCATTTGTTACATCCAATTGATGGGGATGTCCACATTATGAACAAAAAGAATCCTTTCACATTGTGCATCACCACGTAATGTCTTCTATAAGGGACAAAGAAGAGTCTCTTGGTCTCATTCCTAAGGGACATCAGCTTCTTGAAGGTAGCAGAGGCATTCAAAGGCTTCCCTAGGTTGAACGGATGAATGCAAATGCTAAAGGGAGCTTTGACTACAAGACTCACTAGTCAAGTAGGGACGAAGGTTGGTCTTTAGTGATCCAATGGTGTTGAGTGGAGGAGTTATTGCTCAACGAATATAACATTTTGATAAGAGTTCACATCAGCATAAAAGTTTTGGCATCTCGACGATGTCAACTTCTCACCACTTGGGGAAATATTTCATCCCAAGGGTGGCGCTATTTACCCCTTAAGGTGGTATGTGAACAACATGGCATGGAACAACTTCGTGGGATATGTAGAATGAACTCCTTGTACATAAAATAACTTTACACAACTTATTAAGAAGCATGTGAGAGAAAATATTTGTTATATTCTAAAGTACATTAAGTAAAAATCAGCAATTACTAATCCTCTATTTTATACTTAAGGATGAAGGTCTCGATTGTTTTTTACCTTAAACATATAGGTTTTTTGGCCATCAATAGGAAAAAAATTGTTAATGTAGAACCCTAATGGTGTATTTTGTGTTTTGTTGTTGGATTGGTAGTTTACAAAAATCACTCTTCCATTGGGCAGAATATTTCAAAATGTTTTTTTACATGCCATTGATTATCATACAACTAATTTACTAAACAAAAGAGCTATCCTTTAGGTGATGCCGGCACATCTAACCAAGCCACATGTCAGTAACAATCGACAATGGTTCGGTTCGGTTGAAGAGTGTCCAAACCGAACCGTTAAATTTTTTTGAAATCTGAACCAAACCGAGCAGAACCACAAAACCGTTTGAACCATACCGTTAGGTAAAAATTGAAATCCTTAAACCCTTAAACCGCTAAAACTTAGGCCAAAATTTAAACCCTTAAACCGCTTTCAGTTTTCAACTTAGGCCAAAATTCAAAAGTTAAAATTTTTTAAATTTTCATTATTTCAAATTTTAATTTTTCAAAATTTTAAAGATTTTTCCTAGAATGTGAGAATTAGGCTTAAAAATGAAAAGGTTATTTAAAAAAATAAAATAAGAAACCATCAAATTGTTAAACTGTTTAAACCGTGGTTTTTGGAACCATTAAAACCAAAGCAAAGCGAACTGTTCACCCCCCAAAACAAACCGAACTGAAACCGAACAGTTTTTAAAAACTTGATGAACCGAACTGAATCGTTTACACTGTTAAGCTGCGGATTCGCGGTTCGGTTTGGTTCAAACCAAACCATAGCTCATTGGTTACATTTCAGTAGGTGTGCTATTCTATAGATATTCCATTGTAATGTCCCTAGATAATGTGAACGACAAATGTCCATGATGCTCATGACATGCAAAACATGGTGACGACACAAACTCAATAATGGGTAGGGGATAAAAAAACATGGACCAAGGCACAAACAAAATATAGTAGTAGATTATTATGTATGGGGGGGTAGACACAAGCGAATTTCTAGAGATCAAAATCTTTTGTGTTTGGTGATGGCTCTAGAGCACGGATGGTGGATAAAAGGCACGTTATTTAATGGCTCCGAATTTCATCGGGACGACATATGAACCTCAAAATTCTAATAAATATGTATGTACATGAGAGATAAACAGATATGTTTTTAGACCGAAAGTTGTTAAATCAAGAAATCGGAATATGAGGCCCTAGAGTTATAAAAATGGGCAAATTGGAATGAATACATACATACATACATACATACATACATACATACATAGAATGTAATATTTGTGTTTGTGCAAGCATTTCAACTAAGCACAACCTAGTGGTAAGTTGGTGTGCTACTATTATGTGTGTCTTGGGTTCAATTCCCAACTTTCTCATATCTTCTCGTTAGTGTCATGTTCCTTTTTCTTTCTTTCTTTGTTATTAGAAATTAGTTTACTTGAGTGGTAAGTTGTTATGCTACTACTGCCTATGTCATGGCAAATTTTTATGTTAGTGTCATGTTCCTTTTTCTTTCTTTCTTTCTTTCTTTCTTATTAGAAATTAGGTCACCCTAGTGGTAAGTTGTTATGTTAATACTGCCTATGTCATGTTTTCTTCATATTCTCGAATATACGTTTTATGAGTTTTTGAACATTTGATTATAATTTATAATGACATATTTTGATTCAATCTCTATAATTCATACTCATTTTTTTGTAAAGTTCTAAAGTGAGGATGATAGAGATGTATTGATTTGCATCCCAAAAGTATGCATGTGATACAATGCAAATATTGCAACCATACTTATGTTGGTGGTTCACAATGGATTAGAGTCCACTTATTAGGATTGAGAGTGAATCGATATATAATATAGACCCTAGTCAATCCAATCCAACTTTGAGATGATTTACCATACACGTTTGATTGAAATCATTCTCGAATGAGAATGCACGTATGATACGTATGGTTCATTCTATGCATACATACATATTGCAGTAGGTTGTTGGTTCGAATCCTCAATTTCATCATACATACATATTTCGTTATCCTCTTCTCTCCTTCTCCTTCTCCTTCTCCTTCCCATCACGACCAAAGAAACGCCTTCCAAAGTTCCAAAAAAACAAAGCAAGCGACGAGGCCATGCTCTGCAGCAGCTTCATCCCTCCTCCTTCTCCTTCTCCTCACGCCTCTGTCGATCCCCGTCAGAAGAAAGGGGATGTAGTCAGCCATGGTTATCGGGAGCTCCTCCCCATATCTTCGTCGTCGAGCTGTGGAACAAGCAGGAGATCCTACGTCCTAAGGGCCTTGACTGCCGCAATCCCTCTCCTCACCCTGCGCTCTGCCTCCTCCCTCGCCTCGCAACCTGATTTTGAATACCCACCCAAAACGGAGCTCATCCAGAGTAAGGATTCTTTTCCATTCTCTACTGACATATGTATATCTACATGTGTATACATACATGCATAAATGTATTGTCCTCTCATAGTGGTAATAACTATGCGTGCACACATTCGTATGTGTAGAAGTATGCAATGTATGCACATATCTTTGTAACTCTTATGTTTATATTCATATGTTGTATATATTATATGTACATGCATGTTTGTTGGTGATGTGCATATCGCTATGTAAATGTATCTCTAATCCTTATCATGATGTGATGTATGTATATACCTATTATGTGGTCGCTTTAAAAGGCGGCAATGTTATCTCCACTGTTATGTAAATGTATCTCTAATCCTTAGGATGATGTGATGTATGTGTATATCTATTATGTGGTTGCTTTAAAAGGCGGTAATGTTATCTCCACTCCTGCATACTTTGACCTGCTTAAAACAATAAGGGTGAGAGGAATCAGGAGGAGGTTTATATGTATATGGCATTTGCATGTAATGTATATGTATACATATGTGTTCTGGTTCAGCGAAAATCCCGTTCTCAAACAATATCTGATCTTTTTTCTGATATGCAGAGCTTTTGGAAAAATCTCAAGCCAATAAAGCTAAAAATGAACAGGAGGTAAATATTTTAGGGTTTTTCTCAAATTTGTGTGTGCCGATTTGGAAAATTGACTAAACACAGTGTACCACACCCTTACCCTTTTATGTTTACCCTGTAGTCTTGGACCTTAGGAGGTAAGTTATTAGGGTTGTATCTCATCACTCATTTATACTGTAAATTGGATGCTTTCTCAACAATATAATGGCTACGTCATAATTGTCATCAGTGTTGTCAGATAATGATTGTTTCATCACCAGCGTCATATGGTTACTGTAGGTATCATGGTTCATCCCTTTCGTACTCATATCTTGTGCTTAAATTTTTCAAATAGCGGCTCGACAGCTACTATGAGCGGAATTTCAAGGACTACTTCGAGTTTGTAGAGGTACAATTATAGAGATGATTTTTTTATGAGCATTCATGAAATTCATAATAGATATATAAGATTCAGTGAAAAAAAAAAAACATCTTAGAAGTAAGCAAATACTGTGGGCTTACAGGGTACCATTCGGAACAAGAGTGATCTCACAGAGAACGAGAAAGGGATTCTCGCATGGCTAGAGAGGGCCAGAAACAAGAAAAAGTGACTCCAAAAGAAATGACTATATTCCACATTGGAGTAAATGGTAATCCATTGTATCATTTGAAATCTACCATCAAAGCAATGATCATTTATGTTATTGTTTCTAGTAGTGTCTCTATCGAGTAACCAAATTGACTGATTTATTCAAATTGCATGTGATGAATGTAATTGTTACATGGTCTTATCAATTGAGTTTTGGAGATTCGAGCCACAATTAGTTACTTGAGGATATGATGTAGTACCAAGGTTACATTGTCTTATTGATTAAGTTCTGGACTCTGAAGCGAATATTCGCTACTTGAGGATAAGACATAGCTCCAAGGTATACATTGTCTTATCTACTAATAGCTTCTCGAGTGTGTGATAATAGTACAAGGTTACATTGTATTTATCATACACTTCTAGCAACTTCAGCCAATGGTATATATAGTACTTGGAACCTAAGACTGAAAGGATTAAGACCAAGTCCAGCCTTTCTATAATATAAATACATTGACTTTCTATAATTGTCAGGCTTCAATTGGAGAAAAGGGATTTGGTGTGGGCAGGTCAATGTCAATTTCGAGAATGCGTATGGAGAGTATGCTATCTACTTATTCACGTGTGGAAATGTACATACATGTATAAATTATGGTACCTTCATCTCAGGTCCTCTGCTACCTTCAATTACACTCATTATGTCTTTGGTGTTAATCAGAGTGTGGATTCATAAGTAGAAATAATTCTACCTACAAACCGTCTCGTTAATCCTCATTTTGGTTGCACATGAGATTTTATTTTATCAAGATTATGTACTTTTTTTTACTCGTTGTGGCACATATTATGTTGTAGACATTGGAGGATGATTGTTACAATATGCTTATTTATATGTAAGAGTGGTTACATGAAGTAAAAATTATGCATGTTTGGGTGATGATGTAATTTATCTTGGTTCCGATAACACTTGCTCAACCTTGGTGAGTAGGTAGCTCAAGTTTAATATCCAAGTTGAGAGCATCCTCTTGTCATTAGCATACTAGGTAAGCTTATTCAATGTATCTTTCAATTACAGGGGGTACTTTAGGTTTTTCTTTAAACACAATCGAAAGCCTATTTATTCTAGTCAAAATTCATAGTCAAATGTGATTGAACTGAATTGTAATTTCCAGTTATCCCGTGGTTGAGTTTCAACCAAGGAAAGTGTGTCATGATGACAACAGATTGTAAGTTGGGCTCATTATGAAACTTTGGGAGGAAGAGTATATAATTGGGAACGCTTTGATAATGCTGTCCTTCCTGGTTGATATCTCAACTACATTATGTCACATTCATCCATCTAACGAGGGAAGAGATGCCAACTTCATAATCTAGAAGGACTTGTGGTTATTGAGTGGTTAATGTATATGTCATACCTCTTACATGCACCTAAAACTTAGAGGAGGCTTGAGATTGTTGTGGGCCTTTAATAAGTCAGAATTGTTTTGTAATTTATTCCTGAAAGAACATCTAACCCAATTATAAAATGCTGTCTTCTTAAGAGTATAACTAACCACCACATGGTGGAGCCACCCATGAATCATTGGGCTGTAGGAAATGGCCTTATTTATGGTGCAAGTTTTTGCACTGATCTTGGTAGAAGTGACGTCTTTGTACTAATCAAAATTATACATGTGGTATACAAAGGTGTGGATGATAGATTCCACATCTGTTGTAAGAAATTGGTGGTCATATGTATGATGGGAAGAGATTTAAGAGCTAATAAAAAAGACAATTATTTCCAACAATTGAATTTTAGTGAATTACATTACACACTCGAGCCTATAAGACTGAACGTACTTTTTAGGTTTGTAATTAGACAATTTATTAACATTTACATTTTGGGGTAAGTCCCTATGACTTGGTAGTAGCTCTCCACACCTTGAGAAGAAGCATGAAATAACCTAGAAATCTGTAAAAGCAAGCAAAAGAGATCATGACACATACACTTTGCCACTTAGAGGTGTCTTGAAGGCCTAGCTCTGTCAATATGTTCTCTCCTGAGAGACTACAAAAGCTATTAGAACCATAATTCGAGGTAGCGAAGCACCTCGTCTCCCCATTGGAGCTAGATCCAAACTCATTGACAAGGAGAGCATCTAGTGGGTATTTGAAGAGAGAAATGTAGTGCATGAATCTCCAATACGTGGGCATGTTGCTCAACGAAATGAAGTATCCCGAGAAGAGAAAGAAGAAGCCGAAACATGTCGCTATGATGGAGTTCCCCACTATGTAATCTGGTACTAGAGTGACCACAAAGGATAGGAAAGAATTGGCTAGTGTCAATGCAAGCCACAACACGAGGACAAAGAAGCCGAATGCTTCGGGGTCCCTTGTCAAAGGCATAGGGCCTTTCACACCCACTAGCCAATATGCTCCCATGGCATAGAGCATTGCCAACAACAACAAAAACGGTAGAAATACAAACACATTGGCCATGACATAGGAACACACCCGATACGCCCCCCTCCTGCTCTCCATCTCCACTATATCTCTTTCTCGTAGAAAGATGGGCAATGCCTCCATGGTCGACGAGAACAAGAATGTAAGTGTGAAAGCAAAGAACCCGAGTCGGTCTGCCTCGGTGGCCATCCTTGACCCCCCACTTATGTTCATGTAAATTGTCCCTAAGGCCACTCCAGCCCCGAGAGACTGCAACGCACGCTGTGTGAACAACTCTGATGCCCGGAAAATGTTCCTTGCAAATCGTTGAGTTAGGATCACTACCTCTCTAGGGCAACCATTGTTATACTCGAAAGTAAAGAGGCCATGGAAATGCTTGGTGCTTTCAAGGCTCATGGAATTGGTCCAATGTTGGCGCCGATGTTGTTTGGCTCCGTGGTGGGCTGCCATTGATCCTCCTGTGGACTCGGGGGGTTTGTTGGGTGAGAACCTATGATCCACCTATACAAGTTTTAATGAAACAACATTTGAGTGTGTTATAGATAGAAGGCTCTATTGGTAATGGGTTACTTTCTACACTTTATTATATTGCTTCTCTATTTTGTTAAGGATAATACTAAGCATAGATAGCATGCTTGTGAAAATGCTACACCTTCGCCGTAGTCTATTGGATGATCTTAAACATCGCAACCATTATTCCTAGAATGGAATCTTAGCTTGCATTGCTAATCCAATTTTGCACATTGTAAATTCTCAAGTGCAGTAGCTTGTAACTCTTCCCCATCTTAACAATAAACGATTTAAAGGTTTTCCCCAACCAGAGCCATGCATTGCACATGCACATGGGGGAGGAGGAACTTAGCATTTTTAAAATGAAATCTCTTTAGCCTACACACAAAGACCAAAAAGCCATGCATCTCCGGATTCTCCAAAGGACTCACCTGAGAATGCATGTGCATCATCGAGCCGCCTTTTGAGCTCATTATATCTTCGATTGCATACTCGAGTATGTTGACTTGAGGCTCGATGTGATGGCCCCCTTGCGCGAGTTTCCATTGCAATTGCTCCAAGGTTCCGTGGTGCACCACATGGCCCCTAGCCAAGAGAAGGATGGAGCTCATATGCTCCATAATGCGGTAGCTAGGTTGGTGGATGCTCAACACAATGGTCCGGGACCGATTCTTCGCCATTGAATGCAACATCCCGACAATCTTGAGAGCCGCGGCACTGTCTAGGCCCGATGTAGGCTCATCGAGTAAAAGCACAGGAGGGTCATGTATGAGCTCCACACCGATGGACACCCTTCTCCTTTCGCCCCCTGAGAGACCCCCTCTAGTGTCCGTGTCGACATGGACGTTTCCCACACGTCGGTTAGCCACGTGTGATAGCCCGAGCTCGGCCATCAGGGACTCGACCCTCTCCAGCTTCTCGGACAACTTGAATGTGGACGATGGGAGCCGGATGTGGGCACTGAAGAGAAAAGTCTCTTTGACAGTTAGGAGAGGGAAGAGCGCGTCAGATTGTGGGACATATCCGGAGATCCGTCTCAATGTGAACGCGTCGACCACAGGCCTATTGTTAATGAGAATGCTCTTACTTGCCATGGTTGTGATATCTTCATTGTTGGAAATCATGGGTTGGGTGATGATGGCACCAGCTAGGAGGCCTAAGAGTGTGGACTTTCCACACCCACTTGGTCCAGCTATGGCTAGAAGCTCCCCTGATTTGGCCTTAAAGCTCACATTCTTCAGGATTTGCATGGGACCATGATGGTTGGTCTTCATCCTAGGTGATGATGATGGCATAACATTATAGCAAAGATTGACTACCTCAATCTCAAAGGTATGGACCATATCATCTGCAGGACGAGTGCTACTGCATTGATTGATATGACGATGATGAGAGCATGATGATCTTTGAGAAGCCATGAAACATGTAGGAGGTCTAAGGAATGTTTGTATGTTTAACTAAGGTTTTGAGGGAGGTTCAATGGTCTTATTTATATAGATGATGATGATAATGATAATGATGATGAGAGAGAGAGGTGATAGAAAGCATGAAGCTCGTGAATATATGACATGCACACATTCCCAAGGCTTAGTAAGAAAGTGAGATAGAGAGAATGTGTGTGTGTGTGTGTGTGTTTGTCACGGGAGTCTCTCTATGGCTCTCTTTTTGTCACCTTTAAATTATGTAATGTGTCAGGGGAGGCTTTTGTGGATCATATTTCTTTGGAGTTGCACTCACCACCTTTAGGACCATATGTTCAAAGCTTTCTACATCTTTTACCCCCCACTTGGAATTATTTACATTGGGTATATTTATATGTATACATTGAGTATCAAATGTTTAATGTATAATCTATATGTTTGTATGTACGTATTAGGTTGTGCTATGTCGAGTATTAAATGTTTAATGTATCATGTATATATATGCATATACGTATCATGTTGTGATCGTTTGTGAGCTCTATTTTGTATAATGTATACAGTATATGTATATACATATGCGTAATGTGGATGTTATGGTTTCTCCTTTAAATGATAACGTAGTTTATTAAGGAAATTGGTAAATTCACAGTTTTTTCCGTATTTTCACACTTTTTTTTGGCGGATGGAATCTGGCTATTTTTTGGGGGGGATGGAATTTTCCTTTATTAAAGGATTGTTTGGCATGGTAATGTCTAATGTAAACTAGATCCTTTGTCAATAATAATTGTCGATGATGTAATTTTGTAAGTCGTCATCATCATCAACATCGTGAACAACAACAACAATTTTCAACATCCTTATCATCATCATCATCATCATCATCACTACCATCATCAACTTCATCATCACATCAATATTCTATTTGATTGTGAGAATTTTGTAAGGTGGTCTTGTTTATATAATTTCTTTGGCTTCAGCTCATGCAGGATGCCAAATTTTCTATATATCCTCATGTTCACCTTTACTCTTTAACATGACGTGCTTCCTTTCACTAGGTAAGGTGCAATTTCCTAGCTAGCAATGCCAAGGTTTGTATGCATAAGCTCAATAATGTTGTTTTAGGTCGAAATGTAAATAATTATTTCTTGAATAAGTGCTTAAATTCCCTGTGTTTTCTTGTAGTACACAAATTTCCAGCTTTATCATTATAGGCAACATGCCCATACTTGAATTTCGTGCTCAGAGTCTTGACACATTGCACGTGAAGGCACTATAATTTTGAAGGAATGACTGGTTAATGGTATTCACAAAACGAAATGGTCAAATGAAATAAAAAAGTGTGTTATCATATTCAACGGAGAGAGAATTCAAGGTAATTATTCACATGAATGAGAGATAACCCGAAGATTAAATTTGTCATGTGGTAGTTTGTGATAATGCAAGTTTTTTGATGGGTTTTTTCACAGATTGGTGTTGTTTTGAGGAATATAATTAATCCTTCCAAATCATTGAATATCAAAACACATCAATGTGGTTTTAAAACCAAAAGCAATACTAAGCAAAGAAAAGGAAAGTGTATAAACACTCACATTCTTAAATTTGAAAAGCCATTTTGGGCTCTAAGAAATGAAAATAAAAGAAATGCCCAAGATTGAGGGAAATGGAAGAGTCACCCTTGGTGGAGCACCTTGATTGGAATACAAAATTGGTGGGTGTTTAGGGAATTCATGCGGTAGTCGCATCGATAGTTATGCGGGGGTCGGCGGCGTCGGTCCTCCTGTGGACTGTCATCTCGTAGGCGCTGGTTGCTAGGTTGCCGATCGCCTCCGTAATCCTGCCGTTCGGCTTGCCCACCTCTATTATTCGTAGGATGCCAGTTATCGTAGCGTTGTCCGCTTCGATTGACGTATCGATCATTCCGATGGTAATCGTCATCGTGTGGATCCTTGTCGTCCCAATACTGATCGTTGTCTCAGCGTACAGGTTCATTGTAATGAGGGCGCTCCGCATCCCGAAAGCTTTCGTCCCGGTGGAACCGCTCATGTGGCTGCCTGCCGTTGCGCTGAGGTTCGATTCTCCGAACTGGTGCCGTGGGTCGATTCAGGAGGTTATACTCGCATTGATCGACCGTATGTGTCTTAGAGTGGTAGATTGGGGAGTGTGCCCGCATGTTGCAATTGATGGTCGAGTGTCCTGGGTTGAGGCAGATGGTGCACTGAATCGCCTGTCGAAACTCGCACTCATCGTCCCATGGTAGTGCTTGCTGTAAGGAGGTCATGTACATGCTTTCTTCTGTATCCTCCGTCTCCAACTGGAGGACCCGGACGATCACCGTATCGGCCGTCTGGCCCATGAAATCGAGCATGCCCAGAGTCTTTCGCATGGGTCTACGCAAGGCGGCTAGAAAAGTGTCCTTGGCTTCCTCTTGAGTGGGTGCCCACGTTAACTGGGTTCGGAGGTTTTGGAAGTGAATGACGAAATTGGCGATGGATTCCTGGCTAAACTGTCGAATTGAATAAATTTTGCCGATGATTTCGCACTACGGGACACTTCAATGGAACAAGCAAAGGAACGCTATGTGTTGTGTAAAGGCGTCCCTCCTTGCGGGGGAGTCGGCCGAAAAGTCGACTTGAGTGTCGACTGGTCGAAATCGGCCGAAAAGCCGAAAAGAGTCGAATTACTGAAATCAGCCGAAAAACCGAATTACCGAATTTGGTTGAAATTTGGAAAGTAAAAGAATAGTCAGTTACGAAGAACCGAATCGGGGGTTAGCTGATCGAATTCGGTGAGAGAGTCAAATTCGTACTCAGTCGAATAGACACACATATACATATACATATGTCTTCTACATTCAAAGAAGAAAACAACTTAGTATATATATGCTGACAGGCCTGGCAGTGCGCCTGTATGTGGGATAACTCACTAAGAGTGAAATAGTGAGAAAAGGGGAAAACCTACATAGCGTATGTGAGGGTGTGAGATATATATATATGAGAGAAAAACGAGTAGCGTGTGTGTGGTAAATCTGAGAACGACTGGTTTTCTGCATAGTAGTGGCTGTGTAAGAGTATACGTACTCAGAAGCTAAGTAAGAAGAAAAGAAGTGTGAAGCAAAAGAGAAAAAGACAGAGAAGCTTCGGAAGCTTCGGAAGGAATAGTCACCTGCGTGCTAGAGTTTGAAGAGCTTGACTGAAATCGTGGTTTCAGTACATGCTCATACCAAATCAGGTTTCATTGTTCTATGATTGTATTCTGTCATTTCTCATAGTGAAAGCTTTGTTCCGTGGTTTTTCCCTAAATCAGGGTTTTCCACGTAAATTGTGTGTTCTTTCTTATTTCCTGTTTGCGTCTAAGTTCAATTTCTGATTTCGAATCGGAGTGAAACTCTTTCAAACTGGTATCAGAGCATAGGTTCTAGATGGAAGGGAGCGTGAGTGGCTTTCCTGGGATGATTGTCTTGAACTCATAAAACTATTCAGATTGGAAGATCAAAATGGAAGATCTCCTAATAGTAAAAGACTTGTATGAGCCTATAGAAAACAAGGATATACCAAAGGGGGTAATAGATTCGGAGTGGAGAATCCTAAATAGGAAGGCAGTGGCGACCATAAGACAATGTGTAGACATTAGTGTCCTACAACATGTAGCGAGTGACACAAATGCCTTCGAGCTATGGCATAAGCTTTCCGCTCTCTATGAAAGGAAAAATGCCTTAAATAAGACCTTCTTGATGAGGAAGATAGTGAGACTGAAGTATGTAGACGGAGAGAGTATAGTAGAGCACATTAGTGCGTTTATGGGACTAGTGAATCAGTTAGCATCATCAAAGTTCCCATTAGATGATTGTATGCAGGCCACACTATTATTATGTACTCTACCCGATAGTTGGGAAAACCTAATAGTAACACTCAGCACTTCATGTAAAGAAGACAACTTATCCTTACAAGTAGTAAAAACGACTATTCTAAATGAAGAGACAAGAAGAAAGGATAAAAGTGCTTTATCTCAATCGGAGGCTAATGTGACCCAAGAATTTAGTAGAGGTAGAAGAGAACATAGAAGTCTAGAAAATGGGGATAGGTTTAGGTCGAAATCTAGAGGAAGACCTACATGTTTTTATTGTGGGAAGCCTGGCCACTTCCAAAAGAATTGTCGACACCTTAGGAAGGACAAAGGCATGGCTGATGAGATCGAACCTAGAAAAATCTCCGATGATAAAAATACCTCAGTCATCGCAACTAGTGAGGAAGAGATGTTGTTCATATGTGAACAAGCTAGTGTGAATCTTGCAAGTGCTGAGAGCACATGGGTAGTGGATTCCGGTGCATCATTTCACCTAACTCCCAAAAGAGAATGTTTCTCATCCTACACAGCGGGTGACTATGGTCATGTAAAGATGGGAAATGACGGGGAATGCAAGATTGTGGGCATAGGAACTGTGTGCTTGCTAACATCTACAGGCTGCAGGTTAATGTTGAAGGATGTACGTCATGTTCCGGATGTCAGGTTGAACTTGATATCGGCTGGACGGCTAGACGATGAAGGGTACAGCGGTGGCTTCCAAAATGGTTCATGGAAGTTCTGTAAAGGGAGCCTGATCGTGGCTCGAGCCCAAAAACAGAACACACTATATGTAATGCATGGGAAGTTGTGTCGAGAGGAAGCAAATGTAGTGGCTGGCTCAGATGGTGAGTTGTGGCATAAAAGGCTCGGACATATGAGTGAAAGGGGAATGCATATCCTTGCGGAAAAGGATTTCCTACCAGAGGTGAAAGGAGTGCATTTGGAAAAGTGTGTGGATTGCCTGGCTGGAAAACAAAATAGAACAGCGTTTCACTCTAGGCCTCCAATGAGGAGAGAGCATGCCTTAGAGTTGGTTCACACCGATGTATGTTATGTTGATGCCCCATCTCATCGTGGAGGACAATACTTTGTCACATTTATTGATGACTTCAGTAGGAAAGTGTGGGCTTATGTGCTGGTGTCTAAAGACCAAGTGTTGTCGGTCTTTAAAGAGTTTCATGCCAGGGCAGAAAGAGAATCCGGACAGAAGCTGAAGGCTGTCCGGACAGATAACGGTGGCGAATATAGAGGCCAATTTGAGATGTATTGCAAGACTCAAGGCATCAAACTTGAGTATACGGTGCCGAAGACACCTGAGCTAAATGGTCTAGCAGAAAGAATGAATCGAACCATAATGGAAAGGGTAAGAAGCATGTTGGCACATGCAAAATTGCCAAAATCATATTGGGCTGAAGCAATGTTGACGACTGTTTATCTCATAAACAGGTCTCCATCAGTGCCTTTGAAGGGGGATGTACCACAAAGAGTGTGGACAAGAAGAAATGTGTCTTACCAGCACTTAAAGGTGTTTGGATGTTTGGCCTATGTACATGTTGCTAAAGATTAGAGGTCAAAACTGGACAGCAAGTCCAAACCTTGTATATTCTTGGGGTACTCGGAAGACGAGTTCGGGTACAGAATGTGGGATCTCCTTGACAAGAAAGTGATAAGAAGTCGAGATGTCATATTCATGGAAGACAAGACAATCGAGGACTGGGAGCAACAAAGACCAGAGTCGTCTCCCAAATCGATCACTGCTATGGAGTCAATACTAGTCGATCCGACTCCCACACAACAATCGGCTAATGAAATTGAATTTGAGTCGATCGACACCCAACAACAATCTGAGTCGGTCGACACCCAACATCTGACTGATACACACGAATTGGAGTCGGAAGATGAGTTGCTGGAAGAAAACGGCCATCAGCCAATTATTGAAGGGAGAAGATATCCACGAAGACAAAGGAAGGTCTCTTCTAGATATCCAGCCAGTCAATATGTTCTCTTGACTGATGAAGGGGAACCAGAATGCTATGAAGAGGCCATGACTGATGTACACAAGGAGAAGTGGTATAATGCCATGCAAGAAGAAATGGATTCCTTGCATGAGAACCTAACTTATGAGCTGATGGAGTTGCCTGATGGTAAGAAGGCACTTAGAAACAAATGGGTCTACAAATTAAAGACTGGTGAAGATGGTAGTACACCCAGGTATAAGGCCCGTATCGTCGTAAAGGGTTTCCAACAGAAAAGGGTGTTGACTTTGATGAGATTTTTGCCCCAGTTGTAAAAATGACCTCTATTCGGACTGTCTTGAGTATGGCCGCTAGTATGAATCTTGAAATTGAACAACTAGATGTTAAAACAGCCTTCTTGCATGGTGAGCTAGAAGAGGAAATCTATATGCAACAACCGGAGGGCTTTGAGGTAAAAGGAAAAGAAAATCTCGTGTGTAGGTTGAAGAAAAGCTTGTATGGTTTAAAGCAAGCTCCACGACAATGGTATAAGAAATTTGAGTCCTTCATGTTGGAACATGGATTCCACAAAACACAAGCTGATCATTGTGTATTTGTGAAAAGGTATAATGAGGGTGACTTTCTTATTCTGTTGTTGTATGTGGATGATATGTTGGTTGTTGGACAGGATGTCAAAAAGATTGCAAGCTTGAAGAAATCATTGAGCAAATCATTTGCCATGAAAGACTTAGGACCGGCAAAACAAATTTTGGGAATGCATATAGTCCGGGACAGGACTGAAAACTTGCTATGGCTGTCACAAGAGAAATATGTGACAAAAGTTTTGCAAAGGTTTAATATGTGCGATGCAAAATCAGTCGGATCTCCATTGCCAATGGACTGTAAGTTAAATTCAGGACAATGTCTGAAATCTGAGAAAGATAAGGCAGAGATGAGAAGAGTGCCGTATGCCTCTGCGGTTGGTAGCCTTATGTATGCTATGGTTTGCACAAGGCCGGACATTGCATTTGCTGTCGGGACAGTTAGTCGATACATGGGAAATCCTGGAAGGGAGCATTGGGAAGCTGTGAAATGGATTCTTAGATACCTCAAAGGAACTTCGAATGTATGTCTTAGATATGGCTCCGGGAAACCTGTGCTAGAAGGTTTTACAGATTCTGACATGTCGGGTGATGTAGATACTAGCCGATCCACATCAGGGTATGTGATGAAGTATTCAGGGGGAGCTGTGTCATGGCAATGAAGATTGCAAAAGGTTGTGGCTTTGTCTACCACCGAGGCTGAGTATATGGCTGCAGTGGAAGCCGGAAAAGAACTGATTTGGATGAGAGAGTTCTTGAATGAACTAGGATTGAAGCAAGACAAGTACTTACTTCATTGTGACAATCAAAGTGCTATCCATCTGGCTAAAAATGCTACCTACCACTCTCGTACAAAGCACATTCAAAGAAGGTACCATTGGTTAAGAGAAAGAGTGGAAGAAAATGAGTTTGTTCTATCTAAGATCCCCACTGAAGAAAATGGCTCAGACATGCTCACAAAATTTTTGCCTATGGAAAAACTTGTTGCATGCCGGAATAAGATTGGCTTGGTTGGTTCTCCCCCTACAGGAGTGAAGGGGGAGTTTGTTGTGTAAAGGCGTCCCTCCTTGCGGGGGAGTCGGCCGAAAAGTCGACTTGAGTGTCGACTGGTCGAAATCGGCCGAAAAGCCGAAAAGAGTCGAATTACTGAAATCGGCCGAAAAACCGAATTACCGAATTTGGTCGAAATTCGGAAAGTAAAAGAATAGTCAGTTACGAAGAACCGAATCGGGGGTTAGCTGATCGAATTCGGTGAGAGAGTCAAATTCGTAATCAGTCGAATAGACACACATATACATATACATATGTCTTCTACATTCAAAGAAGAAAACGACTTAGTATATATATGTTGACAGGCCTGGCAGTGCGCCTGTATGTGGGATAACTCACTAAGAGTGAAATAGTGAGAAAAGGGGAAAACCTACATAGCGTATGTGAGGGTGTGAGATATATATATATGAGAGAAAAACGAGTAGCGTGTGTGTGGTAAATCTGAGAACGACTGGTTTTCTGCATAGTAGTGGCTGTGTAAGAGTATACGTACTCAGAAGCTAAGTAAGAAGAAAAGAAGTGTGAAGCAAAAGAGAAAAAGACAGAGAAGCTTCGGAAGCTTCAGAAGGAATAGTCACCTGCGTGCTAGAGTTTGAAGAGCTTGACTAAAATCGTGGTTTCAGTACATGCTCATACCAAATCAGGTTTCATTGTTCTATGATTGTATTCTGTCATTTCTCATAGTGAAAGCTCTGATCCGTGGTTTTTCCCTAAATCAGGGTTTTCCACGTAAATTGTGTGTTCTTTCTTATTTCCTGTTTGCGTCTAAGTTCAATTTCTGATTTCGAATCGGAGTGAAACTCTTTCACTATGCACATTTGATCGAAAGTTGTGAATGTAGCCAAATCGAACTGCAAGTGCCAACACACCACTCTTCCCTTGAGAGTGAGGCCAAATTCTGCGATTTTCGACGCATTGGCCTTGGCTTCTCGTAGTCGTTGTGAGACCTGGTTAGCTTCAGCATCGGGTTCACCATTGTAACGTGGGTATGGGAATGTCATGGTGTCGAAAGTGTAAAGTCCGAGGCTGTTGTGGGTGTGATCTGTCGGAAACGGTGTGTGGTTATCGTTGTGGTAGGCCTCAAAATTACTTCCACTAGTGCTTTCATCGATCGGATGAATTGGGGAGAGGACCTCCTGTCCAATGGTGCTGTGCTCGGTGAGCGTGGAGTCGAACACGCTTTCGTCGAGATCCGGCAAGAAGGTGTCGAGGCGCAACTTTCCCAAGGCGAGCTTTGCCGCCTTGTCGGGATTCTGGCCGAGTCTATGGTTTACCTCGTCGTGTTGTCTCTTTGTTGCCTCTTCAGTTGGACGACATCCATTCCCCGATGTTCTTTTGTGTGCTCACAGATCAACCAGACATCCCAAAAGTGTTATCAGTGTAGGATAACATGGTGCCAAACTTCCGATCTTTTGGCAATTCGACTCAAGGTCTTGTGGTCGGGGGAAAAAGGGAGTCGCTTCACCACAAACTTGTTCGATGATTTCGAACTACAGAACTTACGCGTGAATTGAACGGAGACTGTGCGATTTGTGGAGATGACAAAACGACTACAACCGATTGTATACACGTGATTACGCAGAACGTGAACTCAACACAAATTAAAGATAGCATAGTTACTTAGAGTATCAGAGGCAAACAAGATTCTATTAAGCGCAATGATACACAAATTTTTCGATTAGCTTTACAAGATTTCCATGGCCCTTTATATAGGCTCATGGACGATTACATCTATTTGTGAACCGTTACGACAATTCAATACCTTTTCTATTTTTACAGCAGTCTATTTCTTGCCTAATAATTACTTGGCCCTACCCATTCCTTTTACTCTTTCTAACCGTCTTCCGTCCTTTCTACAGTTGGACGTCTGACCTGGCCAACAATCTTTGTCATCGGGGCAAAGGTCTCTTCATAATCGACACCGTGCATCTGCGTGTAGCCCTTCGCCCCAAGTTGAGCCTTGTATCGATTGACTGTTGCATCTCCTCATTCATCGCTTCAACCCATCGTGGGTCTTTAGCGCTTCGAAAAAGGTTTCTGGCTCTTGGACTGTTGCCACCTTCATCATGAATGCATAATGATATGCCATGTAGTCGTTGTAGCCGAATCGGTTGACTACGTTCTTCTCTCGGGTGGAGCGACTTATTCTTCTCTTTATTCGAATTGTGTAGGTCGTTGGGACAACGATCAGTTGGTTCTTTGTGAACACGTGATTAGACACAACACACGCCAAAGCGACGGGCTTGGATCAAGCTACCAATAGCTCGGATACCATGTAAAGAATTGGCTACCAAGATATTAATTCCCTAGTAGACTAGCTGCTACTTGGCTTCCGGTTACTGCTTGATCCAGCTAACCGGCTCCCCAGTTCACCGGCTCACTTGCTCACTGGCTCATCCTTCTGGATGCCGATCTGGCTTAGGCTTATTCAGCTGATCTTGATCCGGTTGAGCTTGTCGCTCAACACTCCCCCTCAAGCTCAACTTGAGGTCGGATCGTAGTGTCAGTCTCTATGGTAGCCGGTCCTTCCACCTGGCTCCTCCTGGCGTCACTCCGCCTCGCTCGCGCTCCTGGTCCGGTCCGGTCCCATTTGCTACGACCCTTCTATTCTTGCACACCTCGACTTCCTTGGTCGGCTTGTCTGCTCAACAGGCCCAATTAAGCTCCCTCACTGTTTTGACTTTGGCTTTTGCTGATTCGCCGATCCCTTCGTGTTGGCATCGACTTTTGCTACCTTCTTGTCCTCTTGGCCTTGAATTGATCTGGTTCTTCCGAATCCTTCTATAGAACCGAATCGGCTGTCTCCGATTCGTTCCAGCTCTTGTTTGAATCGGTTGCTCCCGATTCGTCTTCTGGTTCCAGGCCCTTCACCACATTGGACCATGTCTGGGTCTTGGCCTTCTTCTTTCGGTCGGCTCTGTCCTTCTTGACTCTGCCTCTGTTGCCTCTTGTTCCGACTTGTTCGGATGTGTCAACTTTCTTTGTCGACTCAGCTCCTTTCTTCTTCCTGTCTCTCCCCTTGTCGGTTCTTCCCCCACCGACGCAATCGGCAGTCTCTTTGCCTTTGCCTGTTCCGGTGGTGTCTTTGCCCATTCTCCCCCTCAAGTGTGGCACGTCGAGATGCTGAACACCAAGCATTTCGGTGAAGTGCTGTGTTGGGAGACAAGCTCAACATCGGCCGGATCGGCTGAAGAAGCTGAGGACCGGATCGGTTGGGACCGATCGGTTAGGCCGAGTGCGTAAACCGGGAGGTCGTTAGGAAAGATATTCCGTGAGGAATATATTTGGGAGTTAGTGTAGGGGCTCTTGATGAGCATTGAAGTACTGTCAGTACTTCGGTCAGTCCTTCTAGGACTTGTATAAAAGTGCTCACTGAGCACGTCTTATGTACAGACTGAGTATTATTGTTGAATATAGTTTTTTGTGTTTTTTCTCTCTCTGTCTCTCCCGCGTATACCGCTTAAGCTCAAGCTCTCCATTGAACCTGTTTTTCCTTCCTTCTGTTCGGTCTTCATACTTGCTTCCGCATGTTACTTTTTACATGGTATCAGAGCGTGAGGGTTGAGAACCTCTCTGCAGCCGACACAGCTTGACGAAGAAGAACGAGAAGAACGATGGATAGAGGCATGGTGAGCTTGCTTCCAACAGAGAAGCTCGACAGAACCAACTACGCGTCTTGGTCCTACAAGATGCACCAGTACCTGCTCGGGCACAGCTACTGGAGTTATGTCGAAGGAGCTAATGACGTGGGCGAACAACTATTGAGCTATGTTCGGGATGCAAAGACGCCGAAGGGTGCGTGGGAAAATCTGAAGAAGATTTTCGCCGCGAGCACCACAGCCAGGAAGCTTCAGCTCCGACAGGAGTTGAGCAACCTACGACAACGCGACTTGTCGGTGGCGGACTATACCTCGAAGATCAAGGATATCTGCGACTCCCTCGCCTCCATAGAGGTGAACATCGAGGAGAGCGAGATGGTCTAGATCTGTCTTGGAGGTTTGGCGTCGAAGTTCGGAGCGTTCCGAATGGCTGTGTGTACCCGGGAGAATACGCCATCCTTTTTCGACTTACAGTCGATGCTCCTGGTAGAGGAGAACCACGCGGGTGTGTCTACAAGCACGCACACCGACAGTAGAATGCTGTACACGGAGGGAGATAGGCCTCGTGGACGTGGAGGACGAGGCGAGTCGGGGCGCAATGGAGGCGGCCGACGAGATCAGGAAAGAAGGCACCGAAGTGATGCCGATAGCAACTTCGGACCCTCCGGAAACAGGGGGAGTCGAAGCGATGAGAACCGGCAAGGGAAGTCCATCGCGGAGTGCTGGTACTGTGGCAAGAAAGGCCACAGGGAAAGTGAGTGCTGGAAGAAGCGCGCCGATTCGGAGAGAACTGGTTCCGTGAACGGCTCCAGACATACCGACAAGGGAAATCGGCAGCGATCACACTACGCCGAAGACTCCGGGAGAGCCGGAGAAGGGTCTGTCTTCGTGACGAGACACGAAGCAAACTCAATGAAACAGAACACCCCAAGATCGCACGAGGTGTGGTACGTAGACTCCGGCGCGTCAAACCACATGACGAGCCATAAGGAGTGGTTCTCGTACCTTGAAAAATTGATACAACCTGGAGTAGTCGCAACTGGAGACGACACTCCGCATCCGATCGCAAATGTCGGAGAAGTTCCCCTTAGCCATGTCGGGCAGAAAGGGAAACTCATGAACGTGCTGCACGTTTCGACAATCACAAAGAACTTGGTCTCGGTCGGACAGATCGTCGACCAAGGGATGGAGGTTCGGTTTACACACCTCGGGTGCTTCATTGAGGAAGAAGGCTGAGTGATTGCGCAAGGGCGCAGAGACGGGAGGATGTTCATCCTCGACTCCACTGACGACGGCACCACAATGTTCGCAAAGGGACAAAAGACCGAGTCGGACATCGACTTGTGGCACAAGCGGATAGGCCACGTCAACCACCAGCGGCTTCAAGATCTGCAATCGAAACAGGTAGTGTTCGGATTGCCCAAGTTTAGTGGCCGAAAGGCACAAATTTGTGAAGCCTGCCAGCTCGGGAAGCAACACCGACTTCCTTTCCCCAACGAGCGAAACCGGAGCCGGAACAAGCTCGACCTTATACACTCGGATGTGTGGGGGCCGGCACAAAACGTTAGTCTTGGCGGGAGCCGATATTTCGTCTCCTTCATCGACGACCACACGTGGCACACGTGGATCTACCTCATTGAGAGGAAGAGCGAAGTCTTCGACTGTTTTCGGGACCTCAAAGGGTTCGTGGAAACGGAAATGGGACGAAAGATCAAGTGCCTGTGGTCGGATGGCGGGAAAGAGTACTTTTCCGGTCAATTCAACGGTTACCTACAACAAATGGGAATTCGCCGCGAATTCAGTTGTAGATACACGCTAGAGCAGAACGGTGGCGTGGCCGAGAGAAAGAATCGGTCAGTTATGGAAGCGGCACGGGCAATGCTGGAGGAGAAGAGCTTGCCCAAGTTCTACTGGGCCGAGGCGGTAAGGACCGCGGTATACATCCAGAACCGGATTGGAGACAAAGTGTCGGCGCACGAGCTATATTTCGGAACGAAGCCGAACTTGCGACACTTGAGGGTGTTCGGTAGCATTGCGTATGTGCATGTACCGAAGGAGAAAAGGAGGACGCTGGACGCAAAGGCCGAGAAATGCATCTTGGTCGGTTACTCGGACGAGCAGAAGGGTTATAAGTGCTATAACCCTGGCACCAAACAAGCGCGTGTCAGCCGCGACGTTGTGTTTGACGAGTCCGCGTCTTGGTACCTGCCCACGACTACGAACCTCGACTCCAATCCGAGCTCTGACGATGAGGTCAGCGAGGTCGAGATGCCTCCGGATGAGCCCGAAATCGAGACCCGCGAAGAGAGTCCGATTTCACTCTGGTTAAGTGGACCGATTGGACGACTGAGTCGGTACGACCAGTTCGATGAAGAGCCGGCGAGTAGTGGAGACTCGGCCGTGCACTCCCCACGCAGGAAGCCGAGGAGACGGCTTACGCGCAAAGAGAAAGGGAAGAAGAAGGTGTCGGATTCTGGCACGGAAAGGAACGAGTCAGATCGACGTGAGTCCGACTCCGAGGGAACCGGTGACAGGTCTTTAAAGATGAATACCGCGTCGACCGAGAAGGCCTCGACATCGGCTAATGTGAGATTACGCCGATCTACCCGCCAAAAGAACCCAGTTGTGTGGTTCGGATACAACGAGTACATGGCGCATCATTATGCGTACATGACCCGTGTAGCGGAAGTGCGTGAGCCAGAGAGCTACGCAGAAGCGGCTAAAAACGCAAATTGGCGTGCCGCGATGGAGGAAGAGATGCACGCATTGGCTGAGAACGAGACCTAGGACCTGGTTGATGCACCAAAAGGGGTAAAACCGATCGGGTGTAGGTGGGTGTACAAGGTCAAGTACAACACCGATGGCTCGGTCAACCGGTACAAGAATCTCAAGCTTCTGCAACTTCCCTGACTCCACGACTGATAGATTAGTGCATTCATCCCAAGATTCACCTATAATACAGATGGAACAAAAGCATGATAAACTGCGAAATAACAATTGTGTTGTGTTCTTGTGACAAAATCCTAAAGAGCGATGGATCTTACACGTCCTTTTCACAATTTTACAACCATATGATTTACTTCTATCCAGCTCATTAGCATGAATCTCAATAAACAATCTATTCTTACCATCATTTGACATCTTTTATGTTAGCCACTCCACAACATCACGTGCATTTTGTAACTTAGCACCTTTATTATCCACCTTCTTGCTTATAAGAGCATGCTTGATCACAACCTCCCGCCCCATCATGCTCTCCCTTTCCATGTCCACACTTGAAGTAGTTCCATTGCATCCTAATGTTGGTCAATGAGAAGTACATGGGCATTTTGCATCATACGTAGCCAACAAACATTAGTAACAGTTCTAAGTTAGTACATCACAGGTAGCCAAACAATACTTAACATGCCTTAAAACATAATTAATATTGATTCACGTGGGAGGACATTACTAAGTTGTAAATTAAGAATACTTAAGATTTCTTAAAACAGAATTAGTACTGATAGATGTGGGAGGATAATACTAAGTTGTAAATTAAGAATACTTTACATGGCTTAAACCATAATCAATACTTGTGCACGTGGGAGGACATTAGTAAGTTGTAAATTAAGAATACTTAACATGCTTAAAACATAATTAGTATTGATTCATGTGAGAGGAAAGTACTAAGTTGTAAATTAAGAATACTTAACATGGCTTAAAACAGAATTAGTACTATAGACGTGGGAGGATAGTACTATGGTGTAAATTAAGAATATTTTACATGGCTTAAAACATAATTAGTACTTGTGCATGTGCGAGGACAATACTAAGTTGTAAATTAAGAATACTTTACAAGGCTTAAAATATAATTAGTATTGATTCATGTGAGAGGACAATGCTAAGTTGTAAATTGAGAATACTTAACATGGCTTAAAATAGAATTAGTACTGATAGACGTGGGAGAATAGTATTATGTTGTAAATTAAGGATATTTTATATGGCTTAAAACATAAGAAGTACTTGTGCATGTGGGAGGAAAATACTAAGTTTTAAATTAAGGATAATATTATGTTGTAAATTAGTACTGATGCACATGGAGCACAATACTAAGTTATTACCTATAGATACTAAACATACGTGAATAGACAATTAGTACTGTTTCACATGGGAGGACAATAGTCAATTTTTATTTATATCTATACTAAACACGTGCATAGACAATTAGTACTGATTAACATGGGAGGATAGTACTAAGTTGTTATTTAAAAATACTAAACATAAGTGAGTAGAAAATTAGTACTGACACACATGGGAGGATAGTACTAAGTTTTTATTTAAAAATACTACATTTGGGTAAATATACAATTAGCATTGATGCACATGGGAGGATAGTACTAACTTTTATTTAAAAATACTAAACTTAGGTAAATACATAATTAGTACTGATGCACATGGGAGGATAGTACTAAGTTATTATTTATAGATACTAAACATACGTGAATAAAAAATTAGTGATGACACACATGGGGGGATAGTGTTAAGTTTTTATTTAAAAAGATTAAACTTTGGTAAATACACAATTAGTACCAATGCACGTGAGAGGACAGTACTAAGTTATTATTTATAGATACTAAACATAAGTGAGTAGAAAGTTAGTACTAACACTTATGGGATGACAATACTAAGTTTTCATTTAAAAATACTAAACATGGGTAAACACATAATTAGTATTGATGCACATTTGATAGCAATACTAAGTTATTATTCAAAATACTAAGCATAGGTGAATAGACAATTAGTGATGATGCATATAGAACAACAATACAAAGTTGTTATATAAAAATACTAAATATAGGCAAATATACAATTAGTATTGATGCACATGGGAGGACAATACTACATTGTTATTTAAATGTACTAAATATCGGTAAATACATAATTAACATTTATGCACTTTGGAGGACAATACTAAGTTATTACTTAAAAAGACTAAACATGGGTAAAAACATTATTAGTACTGATGCACATTGGAAGAAAAGTAAAAAGTTTTTTTTTTTTTTTTTCCAAATAAGAATATACTCCATTAGTTAAAATGACATATAATACACAACTTTAGACATTACCTACTTCCATATGGGCTACATCACTTATTTATCTTACACTAAATAGCCCACATGTTTTTTCTCCATGTTTGTCGTGTCATTCACTAAAAAGTTTTTATTGAACAACACTAAATGTAGGAGACTAAACTAATATTAGTAATGTAGACAAGTTTGAATACAATTAGTTCTAAGTTTTCATTAAAGATTAGAATGCATAGGAAACTAAAGTAATAGTTGAAGGCCTATGAAGTATTAGTTGAATAGACTTAGAACTATGTGTACTTAACGTACAATAATCAATTTACCTTGCAATAAAAAAGAAGTATCATGCCACCTTTAATTGTGAGTCTACACCATCGGACCAAACTTAATGAAGATTAAAGATGAGACCAAGAAATAGTAAATTTTCATGGTCAAGCTCAAACCAATGTTAAACAAAAATCAGATAATGTTTTTTATCATCTGAAATGTAGATTATTAATTTCTTATGTAACATTCCTTGAATTGTGAATTTTGCCCATAAACCCTAAATTTACGTGGAATGAACTCCTAGAGTTACTTTTGAAACTCTGAGACAAGCATAGTAACATGTCTCCTTATATGCCTACTTAATATTTTTCCTAACTAGTCTATTCCCTATATTTTCTACTACATACCCTAAATTTGTTTCCATTTCACAATATGATAGTTACCACATCAAGCTCACTGTACCGATATGGGTTGTGGGCAAAACTTATATCTTCTTAAAAGAAATGGAAGACTGATTAATAAATCATTTTTTGCGCATTACACATACTATATACTGTCTATTGGTAAACAAGACATGTCAACCAAATTGATGACTAACATTTTCAATTATATGTATTACTTAAAAAAGAATACCATGGAAAGTAATTAAAGCAATCAAGGTTACAATTAGTTGTATACTAATATTACCAAATGGAACCTGCAAGCATAATTAATCAACAAGAGTTGTATTAGTAATTTCATAACCAATGATAACATGATATCAAATATGAAAAGCAAGAAATAAAGGAAGAAAGATAAACGTGCAACATAAAAAATTTGAATATGACAAGGAATCACATAAAAAAATCATATACAAGGAAACCATGGTTTTATATATTAAAATGATGAAATATACGAAGAATGGTGAACATGCAAAAAATCTACATGACAAAGATGAACATGAGAATACGAGAAAAATGATGAGCATGAAAATAATATACATGAGAAAGATGAACACAAAAATACGAGAAGAAAGATGAGCAAGAAAAGAATCCACAAGAGAAAGATGAACACGAGAATATGAAAAATAAGATGAAAATGCGGAAGAAGCTCCTCTATGTATGAACCGCTTATGATTCATAGATGAACCTTAAAATCGAAGATTGGAATACTTATATTGGACATGAGAATAAGAGAAGAAAGATGAACATGAAAAAACCCTTGAAGAGAAAGATGAACAAGATAATAAGAAAAGAAAGATGAACATGAAAAATATCTAGATGAGAATAGAGAAGAAAGATGAACATGAAAAAGATTTACATGAGAAAGATGAACATAAAAAAAATCTACAGGAAAGAAAAATGAACATGAGAAGATGAGAAGAAAGATAAACATAAGGAAACATCTCCCCTATCTATGAACCACTTACTATTCATGGAAGAAACGTCAAATCGAAGATAGGAAGACTCATGTTGGAAATGAGAATATGAGAAGAAAGAAGAACATGAAAGAAATCTACATGAGAATATGAGAAGAAATATAAACATGAGGAAGAAATTTCCTAATCAATGAACCGCATCTGTTTCAACAAAGAATCTTCAAATCAGAGATAGGAGGACTCATGTTAGCCAAAGCTTCAAATCTGAGTGCAGAAGATTGGTGTTGGAAGAAGCTTCAAATCTGAGTGGAAAAGATTGGGGTTGGAAGAAGCTTCAAATCCGAGCTAGAATAATGATTCATGGGAGAAGCTTCAACCATGATGTTATGAGAACTATTGAAAGATGAAGCATGAAATCTGGGTTAAGACAATGATTCATGCATAAGGTTCAAATCAGAGATAGAAGAACGATTCAGAAATAATGTTCAGATTTGAGTAAGGAGAAGGCTTGGTTGGAAGAAGAATGATGAGAAGAAAAAACATCAAAAATAAAAAAGTTGAAATTTTGAAAAAGGTAAAAACTTGAAAAAGTGAAAAAACTTTAATGTGAAAAATCATTGTCGACAACAGAAGCGGAGTACATGGCTACCGTGGAACCCGACAAGGAAGTAATCTAGATGAAGGACTTCATCGGATAACAAGGAATCCGACAGGAGGAATGTCGGCTCTACTGCGATAGTCAATGCGGCCTACCCTCTCGGACTAAGCACATCTAGAGGAGATATCTTTGGCTCCAAGAGAAGGTAGAAGATAAAGAATTTTCGTTGATGAAGATCCATACAGAGGAGAATGGGTCGGATATGTTGACCAAGGTGCTGTCAGCCAACAAGTTGGACGCATGCTGGAGACAGATCAGATTGATGAGGACCCCATACCGGAGTGCAGGGGGAGACAGATCAGATTGATGATCAGTTATATAAGTATAAATATAACTTAGGGAAAATAGGTTAGAGTTGTTGTCATTTTTGTTGTTGTACACAATGAGAGACATTGAGAGACATAGAGAGACATTGAGAGAGAGAGAGAGAGAGAGAGAGAGAGAGAGAGAGAGAGAGAGACATTTTTGTTTGTAGCCGCCTGTTCGTGAAGGCTAAGAGCTCGAGGTCATTGCCTCTATAGTGGATTAGGGTTCCGAGATCTCCCGTGATTTTCAAGATTAGGGTTTTCCACATTAATATTTTGTGTCGTCTTATTTCTGTTTTCTGTTTTCTTCCAATGTGCGATTGAGACTCGGTTGTGGCCGAGCACTATTTTCATCACAATCATCATATATTTATGTGGTTTATATATAGTTCACATTTATAGGTTCAAGTACATGGGTTGAAAATCTAACCTTGACATGTCACTCCAAGGAGGGCTTGAACCTCCGACTTTATGGTTAACTGCCATATGCTCTAGTGGACTGAGCTATTGAAGCACGGAAAACTTGCACAAAATTAAGTTTCTCATTCTATGTCAATTGGTTATCTCCCTCAATCAATATGCGGAAGACATTTAGTTTAGCTCTAAATGAACGGAATCTCCAACATATGCAATTATTCTCATTGAAAAAATATAATTGAATCTGCAATACTTTTTAACAGAGATTTGTTGACTGTCAAGGCAAACAATCACTAAAGTCATATTTATGACATTTACTTTCAGATTTCTTTTTTGGCTAATTAATTATGTCTTCTTTTTTAATAAAGAAATAGCTACCTAGTGCAAGGCCTCTTGTACTTTTAATTCCTTAATCCAAATTATCTATACAAATTTTTTCAAAGTTGATTTCTTGGACTCTCTTTTGTAAGTGGTAATGACCAAGCCTTTACAAACTTGTGTTTTGCTTAGGAGCTTAATTGTGACAGGAACTACGCGCTCCCAATGAACAACGCTCGGCCACAACCAAGCTTAGAATCAAACACAAAAAAAACGGGAATGAAGGCACGACACAATGGAGAGAAGAGTACATAGGAAAGAAAAGAGAATACAGGATGTTAACGTGGAAAACCCAAACTAGGGAAAAACCATGGCAGCCCACAGACTGCAAACTATCACTATATCACAATGATTACACAAGTGAGCTCATGGAGGCAACGACCTCGTGCTCACGATCTTCGCCACAGGCGGCGGTTACAACAGAGGCAATGACCTCTTCGTTTCTTTCTTTCTCTCTCTCTCTGTACACTGTTGCACTCTAATTTTGCGCCAACAAGAATGACAACACACATTACTAAAGTTTGCCCTAAGTCATATTTATACTAATATGACTTTTCGGCTATTTACAAATATAGCCCCGATGGACTCTCAGAAACATATTTCCGAATATGTCCCTTCATCCGGTGAGCACTCCTCACCGGGCCTGCATCATCCGGCGCTTGCCGGGCACACGTCATCCGGTTCGCACCGGGTCTTCCGTAGCCGGGTACTCGTCATCCGGTTCTCATAGGGTCTTCCGTAGCCGGGTACTCATCATCTGGTTCTCACTGGGTCTTCCGTAGCCGGGTACTTGTCATCCGGTTCTTCTCACTTCCCATCCGGAGGGACCTGTTTCCTAAGAAACTCCCCCTTCACTCCGGCATGGGATGTCTTACTAGTCTGATCCGCTTTTGGCATGCATCAAGCTTGTTGGGTATCAGTACTTTGGTCAGCATATCTGACCCGTTCTCGGCTGTGTGGATCTTCGTCAGCACGAACTCTTGGTCATCTACTTTTTCCCGGATCCAGTGATACCTTTGCTGTATATGCTTCGTCCGGGAATAGTAGGCCACATTCTTAGCAAGGTGGATGGCACTTTGATTGTCGCAATAGAGCCAGTATTCATCTTGTCGGATACCGAGCTCTCCGATGAAGTCCTTCATCCATAATATTTCCTTGCCAGCTTCCACAACCGCCATGTACTCCGCCTCCCTGGTTGACAACGCAACCGTCTTCTGCAGCCTTGATTGCCACGAAACAACTCCCCCTGCATATGTCATTACATACCCGGATCTAGACCGGCTGGTATCCACATCAGCTGACATGTCCGAATCGGTAAAACCGTCAAGTTGAGGTTTACCGGAGCCGAATCGGAGACACATATTTGAAGTGCCCTTCAAGTACCGGAGTATCCATTTGACCGCGTTCCAGTGCTCCTTGCCGGGATTGCTCATAAACCGGCTCACCACTCCGACTGCGTATCCTATATCCGGTCGGGTACACACCATTGCGTACATTAAGCTCCCGATGGCAGAGGCATATGGAACCTTCATCATATCATCCTTCTTTGCTTTCGTCTTCGGGCTTTGCTTACCGGACAATTTGCAGTTTGCTGGGAGTGTCGATCCGACCGATTTCGCTTCTAACATGTTGAACCGCTGAAGCACCTTTGTCACATACTTCTCCTGTGACAACCACAATTGCTTTGTTGGCCGGTTCCGGATGATATGCATCCCCAACATCTATCTTGCCGGATCCAAGTCTTTCATTGAGAAGGTCCGGTTGAGAGCCTTCTTCAGCATCCGTATTTTGGCTTGGTCCCGTCCGACAATCAACATGTTGTCCACGTACAAGGAGTATCAGGAAGTCGCCTCCTTCGAACTTCTTCACAAACACACAGTGATCGGCCTGTGTCTTGTGGTACCCTTGATCGGTCATGAAGGAGTCGAACTTCCGGTACCATTGTCGGGGAGCCTGCTTCAGTCCGTACAGGCTCTTCTTCAACCGGCATACCAGGTGCTACTTCCCTTTCTCCACGAATCCTTCCGGTTGCTGCATGTAAATATCCTCTTCGAGGTCACCGTGACGGAATGCCGTCTTCACGTCCAGCTGCTCTAGCTCGAGGTCCATGCTTGCCGTTGTACTCAGCACCGTCCGGATGGAGGTCATCTTTACTACCGGGGCAAATATCTTGTCGAAGTCCACGCCCTTCTTCTGCTGGAACCCCTTCACCACGATCCTGGCTTTGTATCTCGGGGGGTTGCTGGCATCTCCCGGTTTCAACTTGTACACCCACTTGTTTTGGAGTGCCCGCTTTCCTTTCGGCAACTCCACCAATTCGTACGTATGGTTCTCATGCAGGGAATCCATCTCATCCTGCATGGCACTTAACCATTTTCGGCTGTGGGTGTCATCCTTCGCTTCTTCAAAGCTTTCTGGCTCCCCCTCATCGGTTAGCAGCACATGCTCTGCATCTGGAAATCTCCGGGGGGCCCTTCTCTCTCTGAGAGGATATCTCCATCTCTGGGCTTCGGTAACCGGCTCCTCCATTTGCTCTTCATCCGAATCCGATTCGGGGCCTTGGCCGGTTCCGGTTTCAGCTTCCTCTACTTCTTCTTCTGCCGGTTCGGTATCCTCACCGTAACTGGCTGGTTCCTCGCGTGCTAACCGGTCTCTTGTCAGTTGGGTCGGCTCATTGTAGAATCGATCCTTACCGGTCGACTCAGAGTTCATTATCTTCTTCTCCGACTCCCAGTCGGCGAACGTCTTGTCCTCCATGAAGATAATATCTCGACTCCGGAATATCTTCTTGTCGATTAGGTCCCACACTCGGTAGCCGAACTCATCGTCGCCGTAACCGAGGAATATGCATGGCCGGGTCTTCGGATCTAGTTTTCCTCTCCGGTCCTTAGCTACATGCACATACGCAAGATACCCGAATACCTTCAGATGCCGGTAGGACACTTCCTTACCGGTCCAGACTCTCTGTGGCGTGTCTTCGTCCAAGGGTACTAAGGGTGATCTGTTTATCACATATGTCGCCGTTGACAGTGCCTCAGCCCAAACCTTCTTGGGTAGTTTTGCATGCGCCAACATACTCTGAACCCTCTCCATTATGGTCCGGTTCATCCTCTCGGCCAACCCGTTTAGTTCCGGCGTCTTCGGCACGGTAAATTCGAGCCGGATTCCCTTCGAGCGACAGTACTCCTCGAACTGCCCCCGGTATTCACCTCCGTTATTTGCTCGAACCGCCTTCAGCTTCCGGCCAGTTTCTCTTTCCACTCTCGCGTGGAGCTCCTTGAAGACAGATAACACCTGATCCTTCATCTTCAATGGTGTGGCCCACAACTTCCAGTTGTGGTCATCTATGAACGTCACGAAGTACTGCGATCCAGCATGTGACTTCATTGTCGTGTTGTTACGCGCGTGCGTGGGGAAACAAGGCGGGACCATCGGGGTCTTGGACCGAGAAATAGCCGAGAAGGAGGAGAGCGGAAAGGCAACGGACGCTCTTGCACACGCACAGACATAGGAGCACACAGGAATCACAGTCCAACAACACCGCAAAACGAGACGACTAGAAGTCCGAGTATATGAACACGTATGTATATTAATATATGTATATATATCGAGACAGTTACAACTAACAGGCCGGCAAGGCGAACACCGACGCCTGTTTACTCACACACACAGAAGAGCGAGATGGAGACTCTGTCGGAAGCACACGGGCGTTCCTTGAAGCAGAGTCGGCCTCCCGAAAACCTGTGCAAAAATGTGTTAACTCTTAGGGCCGGACAATGGCCTAACACAGGGTGTCTACGGAAGACACTTCACCAAAGGGGTGTTACGGCAACAGGATTAGACTCAACGATTAATCCGACTTAATTAGGTTACTTAGCATGATCGTCTTTAATAATCACACGCGTAAGATATAACAATGAAGGCAGAACGGCAATTAACACAGAGAGATAACAACACTAAGCTTGATTAATTAACCGCTCCTCATTACATTGTATCCGGGCCTTTAAATAGGTTTTCGGTCTGTATTACAAAACGGTGCCATTCACACCTGTTCGGGATCGGTCCGGATCCGGAACGGCATACCGATTCTGGTCCGTTCGTCCACACTCATAGCTTAATTACAACCACATTCCTACTACTTAAATAACTCCCCGTTTCACACTCTGAACTCCTTTGCCGGCCGGTAACACATGGCACGCCCGTGGGACAGTACCTTGTACGTCGAATCCACAACCGACCCTTGCTATTCTTCGTCCAAAATATCCAGAATGCTTTGTTTGAGAGTCTCCAATGGTTCATCTGGAATTGGTTGTTGTTGTTGCTGCTCTGTTGATGTCTGCTGCGACGGGTTCGTTGGTGGCTGCTGCGGCTGCTCCTCCGTTTGTTGCTCTGACACCGGCGTCTGCGTCGTTGCTCCCTCTGTCGTAGTGCTCTCCGGTTGATTGGTTCCGGGCTGGCCCTCGGCCAGCGACGGTTCCTCATCACTAAGGTTAACCGTTGCCGCTTCCCGAACCCGGGACCGCTCGTAGCTTTCAAACTGGATTTGAGCGTCCAGCCTATCATCGTCTAGCTGAGCTACGAGTTGCCGGACCTACGCCAGCTGTTCATCCGCCAGGACTTGGAACTCGTCGGCCAGCTCGTCCTGTATGGCGGTGAAGTCCTCGGAAGTCAACGTATAACAATCATCTCCTTCCTTCCGCCGGTTTGCCACATCTGCCCGTAGCAATTAGAGTTCCGCCGCGTTTTGTGCCCACTTTGTCCACCATCTTACGGAGCTTTCATCAATCAAGTGTTTTGTCTGATTCAACCATGCCCGGAGGATGGACTGAATCCGGCCCGTTCCCAATTGCGATTTGCTTTCCGCCGCTTGCCGTTCCTCCTTCAGTTGCTTGATGATTTTGACGTTGTCCTGCACCTGCTCCTTGTAATGCGTCAATTGCCTTTGATATGTGCCTTGTAATTTCTGCAATACCATTGACGCTCTCTCCTTTTCTTCATGCTGTTGCCTCTGGAGCTCCATCCGGACCTTCTCCGCCTCGTCCAAGCGTCTTGTATTTTCCGCACGTTCGTCGGCGATCGCCGTCGCGGCCCGATCAACTTCCTGCTGGAGCTCGGCCAACCGTTCCTTATGCTCTGTTTCCAGCCGTTTGTAGTCCCGGTGCAGGTGCTCAAAATCATCTGTCTTTTGCTTGAGCCATGTGTTGATCTGTCGACGGGCCTGGTCCTCGCGGTCCTTCTGCTGGCGGAGCTCTTCCTTCAGCCGTTCAATTTCCGTTTCCGCCGTCTTCTGTAGCTTGTCCTTTTCCTGCAGCACTTTGTCTTTTTCCTCCCTTAGCCGGTCGTACGCTTGATGGCCTTTCCGGAGGCTCTCCTCTGCCCGTCGGAGGTTCTCAGCAGTCTTCTTTAATTCGGCTTCGGCCACTGTCTTCAATTCCCGTTCACGGCTCCTTAGCGCTTCTTGTGCGGCAAGTTCATCTCTCAATTCCGCAAGCTCCTGGGCTTGCGCCGCATCTCTCGCCGGAACGGTTTCCGTTGCCAGGGTCTTATTGGTATGTACAGGTCGATCCATTTCTTTATTCTGTACACTTACCGGAGTCACCGGTGATTGGATCTGTGTTGCCTTTAAGGCCATTTTGGCCATCTCTGTCGTGACCTGATCCAAGTCTTTTTCAAGGCACCGAATTCTGGACCGGGCCGTCTCTAGTTGTTCGGTTGTGACGAGCAACCGTTCGCTTTGCGCTCTTTCTTCCGCCTCAATATACCCCACTGCTCCGGCTATCTGTTCACCTATCCACCGGAGCCACAGGCTACCGGTGCATTGTTGTGCTTGCACGGAGGTTTGACAGATGGGCTCACTTGTAGATGGGTGGTGCCGCCTGGTTGCGCCGAGTTGCAATTCCGTTTTTGCCCGTGGACCACCCTGCTGTCCTGGTTCCCCTTGCGCTTCTTCTTGGTTGGCCGAGGGAGGCTGTATTGACCTTTCCGGCTCTAGCGGAATGGGACTTGCTGGTGTTGTCGGTGGTGATGCCGGTGCCATGCGCACCGGTTCCGGTTCCTCCCTTGGCGTGGGAGTCTCAGTATGGGGAGCCGGTGTTCCCTCCGTCTGAGGGTCCGAACGTTTCCCGGCTGCCTCAACGGTCCTTGCCGACGACCGTCGCTGGAGGTGCTCCGTAGGCTCCTCCTCTATTTCCTCTTCTTGAGTCCCGACATTGAGTTTTGCTGCCAAGGGGTCCGCTTCTCTATTCACCGGTCGGCGGAGTGTAACCTTTATGGGCCGTGCCGGTGGTTCCTCCTGCGCATCCGTTGGCCGCTTCCGGCTGCCGCTCTCCTTTCCCGCCTGTTCTGCGTCCGCCGCCTTCCCCTTAGTGGCCTTAGAGGCCAATAGCTGTTGTCGTTTGGAAGCCGTCTTTGGGGTGCCGTCCGCCACTCTTCCTCGCTTCTTGGGCTGGACGGGCTGGACGGGTGGCACAAGCAAGGTGAGCCACTGCGTTACGGCGTGCCATATCCTCCATCCGTCTCTGCCTTCTTTGTCGTCTTTGCCTCTGACGATCTCGATCGCCGCACACAACCCGTCTGCGATCAATACCGGCCAATCCACCTTGATCCCTTCGTAGGTGGCGATGATCATCCCTGCCTGGTTCTGCGGCATGACAGGGGGTCTGGGTACACATGGCCGTATTCGTGGACCACACAAGCAATCTCGCGGAATAGCATATATCTGTTGCCCTGTGTTCGGTAGCCCTTGCTGGTTAGAGAGTACTCACCATAATACCTGATGAGTTGCTCTGGGGTCGGATTGTCAATCGTGAGTATGCCTCCCTCCGGGAGGCCTGTTAACGCTCGAATCGCCTCTGCTATTATGACCTCTGTGTCGATTTCTTTGATCACCTTGTCGGCTTCTTTGTGTGGCGGTACTTCCATCATCATCAAGAAGCCCTTGAGCCCGTGTTGCTTTAGCCATGTCTTGGCGGCTTCCGACAGCGTTTGCGGGTCCATGTCTGTGTCGAGGTCGGATTGCGGTGACGAGGTTGGATGGTGATGAGAGTGAGATTGAGAGAGAGAGAGTTCAGAAGGCGGGGGTTCTCTATGCGTAGGTTCTCGTCTGATGATCTTGCAGCGCCTTGGTGCTTCTATGCTTCTAGGTTCGCGAAAGTAAAGGGTCTCCACGTGCAGTGGTTTTTCTCTGTGCATTTTGGCGCCTTTTTCGAGTGTGTGCACGTCGTGTGCTAAAATAGCATTATGTCCTGTGGTGGCGCTTTAAATGCCCACTACGTACCTTTTCGCTCCTCGCTCTTTCATCCATTCATTCCTCGCTTTTGCATGATTACTTCGTTTTTTTTTTTCTTTCGAGTGTGTGACGTTACTTGTCCGTTGGACCCTTACCGGCCTCATTCTCCCCAGTTACAGGCTCTCCGTCTCTGCCGTCTTGGTGGTTGCCGTTTCCCTCATAGGTTGCCGTTTCCGCACTAGTGTCGGTCCTTTGCTCAAATGGGTTCTTAGGCATCGGTCCTCTATATGGCTTCAATCGGAATCCGTTGACCCATTTGCCTAGCACTTCGCCGGCAAGTTTCCCTAACTGGTAGGACCCATTATACTCACGTGTTAGCCAATACGGTCCGGTCCATCTAAACCATAGTTTACCCAGCATCTTGCCCATCCGGGTCTGAAATACTAACACCGGTTTGCCAATTGCGAACATTTTTTCATTTCCTTTCCTGTGTCGGTCAACAAATGCTTTCCGTCGCCGTTGCGCCAATTCTAAGTGCAGGATGCTTGCCAGTCATTGTTCCTCGAGTTCACACAGCCCTGTTAACCGTATTGCCTCCGACTCCTTCTCGTTCAGCCGTTCCCGTAGCTGGATCCGTAAGCTGGGTACTTGGAATTCCACCGGCATTACCGCCTCTAGTCAGAATGCTAACCGGAACGGTGTTGTTCGGATGCTCGTTTTGTATGCCGTCCGGTATGCCCACAACGCGCTATGTAGCTTGGTATCCCAATCCGTTCGGTTTTCGTTGACGATCTTTCGGAGGATATTCTGGAGCGTTTTGTTCGTCGATTCCGCTAACCCGTTCGCTTGCGGATAGTATGGTGTGCTCCGTTTGTGGACAACGGCATAGAATGTCGTCAGGCTTTGAACTACTTGGCCAAGAAAGTGCCCCCCTTGGTCGCTTATTAATTCGATTGGGCATCCGTAACGGCACCAGATGTACTCGTATAGGAATTTCGCCGTTGACGCAGCGGTGTTGTCTCTTAAGGCTTTGGCCTCCACCCATTTCATGCAGTAATCCGTCGCGACGATGACGTACCGATTACCCGTCCTCATTGCCGGTGGTTTGAACGGTCCAACAAAGTCCAACCCCCACTTCTGGAATGGCTCGAGTGGTAGTACCGGCTGGTGTGGCATACGAGCCTACTCCGTTGGCTGGCCCATTGGCTGGCATAGGTCACATTCTTTTGCGTACCGTACCGCATCTCTTAATGTCGTTGGCCACCATAGGCCACTTTGCCATATTTTCCTGGCCGTCGCATCTCCGGCATAGTGACCTCCGGCAACTCCGTAATGGGCTTCCCTCAGTATCAGGTCCTTTTCATCGTTGCGCACAGCCCGTCTCCATATGCTGTCCGCGCCCTTGTGGTAAAGTGTGTCTTGTAGTAAGCAGAAATGTCGGCTTTGCACCACCAGGCGTTTCCGTTCATCCCGGTTCATCTCTTCCGGAGACAGTCCTGTGCTCAAAAACTGGTGCATGTTTGTGAGCCACTTGTCTTCCTGTGCCACCGTCTCATCTGCTGCCGTTTCCGCAGTGACTCGAAACAACTCCGCATCCGGAAACTCATCCGCTACTCCGTCACCCGTCTCTCCGGACTCTAATCGGCTTAAGTAATCCGCCACGACATGATGTATACCGGGTCGGTGGAATATTTCAAACTCGAATTCCTGTAACAGTAAGGTCCACTGGGCCAATTTGCCGGTGAGTGACGCTTTGGACACCAGGTAAAGGAGTGCCGAATGATCTACATGGAAGGAAAACTTCCTTCCCAATAAATAATGCCGAAACTTTGTCACACTATAGATCATCCCTAGAGCTTCCCGTTCTGTGGTAGAGTAGTTCCGTTCTGCTTGGGATAGCTTTCAGCTGGCATAGTACACTGGCCGGTACCATTTTGGCTCCGTAAGCTGCATAAGTACCCTTCCGATTGCGATGTCGGAGGCGTCCACGAACACATGAAATTCTTTACTCCAATCCGGAGGCTGCACTACCGGTGCTTGCGACAATAGTACCTTGAGGGCCCTATACGCCCTATCCTCGGTGTCGGTCCACTGGAATGGTGTCCGATGTACGGCGGCATGCAACGGTGTAGCCAGGTCGGCCAGGTATCGGAGCATCCGGCTGTGCCACCGGAGCTGGCCTAAGAACCGGCTTAATGCCTTTGCTGTTGCCGGCGCCGATGCTTCTAATATGTCTTTCACTTTGTCCGGGTCGACTGCAATACCTTCCTGGCTCACAATATGTCCTAATAGAGTTCCACTGGACATGCCAAATACACACTAAGCTGGATTCAAGCTTAGCCGGTACGCTCTACACTTTTCTAGACAAAGACGGAGGTGCTGAAAATGGTCCTCCTCCCGGCTATAGACGGCGAAATCGTCAAGGAAAACCTGCATAAAAGCCGGAATATATTCACCAAAGATTTCCATGATGATTCGTTGAAATGTTGTCGGTGCCGTTTTGAGTCCGAACATCATCACCACGGCCACAAACACCCCCCATTCGGTGACGAAAGCCGTTTTCTCTTGGTCGTCGGGGTGCATCCGGATCTGATTATACCCGCTGAATCCGTCTAGAAAGCTATAGACCTCATGGCCGGCGACGGCATCCAACACTCCATCTGTGAACGGAAGTGGAAACGTATCCGTTACCGTAGCTGCATTGAGTTTCCGGTAGTCCACACAAACTCGAATTTTTCCGTTCTTCTTCGGTACGACTACGATCGGGCTCAGCCATGTCGCTTTCTTTACCGGACGGATAAAGCCAACTCTTAGCAATTTTTCGATTTCCTCCTTGACTTTGGTGGCATAATTGGGATTCATCCGATACCGTCTTTGTGCCACTGGTTTTGCGTCCTTGCTGAAGTGAACCTAATGCTGGTATAACTGAGGGTCGAGTCCTCGCATGTCTTAGTATAACCATGCGAACACATCGCGAAATTCCGTGAGAAGTGTGATCATCACCGTTTTGTCTTCGGACTTCATCTCCTTGGTGATGTGCACCGGTTTTGCTTCGTCCGTGGTCCCTAGGTTCACCTCTTCCAGTTGCGACGCTTTTACGCGCTGTGCAACGGCCATTTCCCGTTCCAACGCTTCCTGCGCTTGCCGTAACTCCCGGATTGCGTCTTTATCCGGTTCTGCTTCAGCCTCTTCCGGTTGCGGTAAGTATGGTGCTACTGCTTCGGCAATGTCAATTTCGAAGAGGGGTATGATCTTCGGGTTTTCCTGCAAGTACTGAGCTTCTTCTTCGTCAGCTAACCCTTCTAGCATGTTCACGCATTCCGCATACAACGGTGTACATTCCTTGCCAGTGCTCGTCCTTGGCTGTGTTGGTACCCGTACCTTGGCTTTTCCTCGCCGGAAGGTAATTATATTTTTCCTCCAATTCTGTTTGATATGTGCCGTTTTCAATCATGGCCGCCCCAGCAATAGCGGGTATGCGCCTTGTGCCTGTAATTGTAGCACTACTGCCGAGATGTGAAATGTATGACCGCCCACGGTGACTTCTAATTTCCGTATTAATCCTGTCGGCCGCACTGAGCTTGTATCGGCCATCCGCAACCAGAACGGACACGGCTCCCACTCGTGGATTCCTAGGGCATCACACGTCCGGAGGCTTATTACATTCACCCCAGAGCCTCCGTCTATAACTGTGTCGGGGAGTTCTTTCCCTTTTACAATGGCAGTGATTACCGGACTGTTGGTGTCCACCACCGTTGGTCCCTCCTCCGGATTCGAGAAGATCACCGGTGCCGGTGATGATTCTCCTGCCGTCATGGCCATCTTCAGTCCTTCCGTGAATCTTGGCACGAGTTGTAGAAGTCTTCCTAGTGGCAGCGTAATCTGGCATTCTTGCAACGCCTGCCATGTCTCGTTCTCGGAGTGACTACCGTCGGCAAGCCCTACGGTGTTCTCCTTTTGCCGTTGTAAGTCTGTGACATTCTGCTCGTTTGATTTCTTTACCCATTCCGTCGCTTGTTTCCGGATGGTCTCCTGCGTCTCCCATTCCTTGGCCATGCCCTTCGACCTTGTGGTCACCTGCTGTAGATCTGCCACCTCAGGGACTACCATATTTACCGTCGGTCGTTTTTCATAGCTCTTCACCAGGCATTGATTACTATAATGGCCTTCCTGTTGGTAGTAGTAGCAGTAGGCTTTCCGGGTATTGCTGGATTCGGCAATGTCTGTTGTACCCGGGGTTTTGGGCTGGTTGGCTGCTTGAAGCTCCTTGTTCCAGATCCCGTGGGTAGCCGCCTTTTTTGAAATGCCGTTTTTTGTTATAGATCTTCTTATTGTGGTACTCTTGATGGGGTTGCCCGTTATATCTGCCGTATTCCTCCCGTTGCTGACAATACCCGGGGGAGTGCTCCCGGTCGTAATGTTCGTATCATCTATTGTAATCCTGGTACCAATCATGCCGGTCATAGTTATCCTGCCGATCATCGTACCGGACATCATTCTCCTGTCGATCGCCATACCGGACATCCTGTGTCGGTCAGTTGCGGTCCATTCGCCGCCAGCGTTCCTCTTCTTCATCCTGGCTGATGCGTGGCTCAATTTGTCGGACGGGCGGTGCTTGCCGGTTCAATAGATTATACTCGCACCTATCCGTCATATGGCCCTTGGATTGACAGATTACACATTGCGTCCTCATAGTACATTCTAGAGCCGAGTGTCCGGAATTCAAGCAGGTTGTGCACTGTATTGCTTGCCGAAACCGGAGGTCTTCCTCGGACGGTAACGCCCGTTGGAGTGCTCCCAGTGTGAGCCAGGAGCTTGTCTTTTCCATCTCTCTCACCCGGTCAATGACCTGGTCGATAGTACTTGTGTGGAAGTCAATTACCGTGCAAACCGTGCATAGGGGTTCCTTGAGCGCGTTTAGGAATATAGTCCGTAATTCCTCCTCCGGGGGTGCGCGGGCAAGTTGACTATGCATCCGTTGAAACCGGATGACAAATTAGGGAATGCTCTCCCCTGCCTCCTGTCGGATGGTCTAAAATAAGCCTACCATTACGGTCTGGTCCACCTCCTTTTGGAAAAATGCAAGAATTTAGCTTTTAAATCTGCAAAGGTGTTAATGGTAGACGGGTCCTGTGTCCGGCGCCATCTTGCTGCCGGTCCCTCCAATGTGACGCCAAATTCCGCTATCTTAGAGCGTTCCTCTTCATCTGGGGTCAATCGCTGGGACACATGGTTGGCTTCCCAGATCTGTTCAAAGGCGTGCACGTGAGCTTCCGCGTCCGGATCATCTCTATACTTGGAGTACTGGAACGGCATGTCGTCGTCCGGTATCGGTGCTCGGGCTGGCAGTATTGGTGCTCGTTCCGGGATTTTCTCCGGTGTCGGTGGTTTTTCCCGATTTGTTTCCAACATCGGTGGTTTTTCCTCTTTTGGTGACGGAGGCCTCTCCTCTTTGACTTTCGGTGTCAGAGGTCGCTCTTCCTCTGCTGGTTCCGGGGGTTCCAGCGTTAGCACTTCCGGTTCCGGTGTCGGTAAGGTATCCGATCCTTCGTCCTCCGGTCCGCCTGGGGTTTCGTTGCTGCTACGGTAGTTCGTGTGCACGCTGTATTCCCCTTCGGAGTCCAATTCATACGCTGAAAAGGCTTCTGCTTCACCTTCTCCGCTTGCCAACGCTTGGAGCAGGGATTCGGTTTCCCGGAGGCTGCTTAGGCTGCTACCGTCGTCCGGGTGCGATGTTTGCTGTAACCAGAGGGAGTCCTCCGCTACTCTCCGGATTACGTTGGAAAATGAGCGATCCACTCTAATTTCCTGCGCCGCTTGCTGGAAAGCCTCACGTCTCCTTTGCCTTTCGGCAAGGCGTCGAGTTCGATCTGTAACCAGGTCGTGCGTTCATTTAGTCATCCATCCGTGCCGTCGTTCGCTGCAAAAACAGGAATCGTGGTCGCCAAAAACTGTATTAACTCTTAGGGCCGGACAATGGCCTAACACAGGGTGTCTACGGAAGACACTTCACCAAAGGGGTGTTACGGCAACAGGATTAGACTCAATGATTAATCCGACTTAATTAGGTTACTTAGCATGATCGCCTTTAATAATCACACGCGTAAGATATAACAATGAAGGCAGAACGACAATTAACACAGAGAGATAACAACACTAAGCTTGATTAATTAACCGCTCCTCATTACATTGTATCCGGGCCTTTAAATAGGTTTCCAGTCTGTATTACAAAACGGTGCCATCCGCACCTGTTCGGGATCGGTCCGGATCCGGAACGGCATACCGATTCCGGTCCGTCCGTCCACACTCATAGCTTAATTACAACCACATTCCTACTACTTAAATAACTCCCCGTTTCACACTCTGAACTCCTTTCCTGGCCGGTAACAAAATGGCTATGGAGAGAGGCAGAGGAGAAGGGCTCGGTCCCAGTCCGCCTAGGGACAGTTTTCTTCACGACATCCGCCCCCACGTAACCGCGCAGCCACCGGTATTCGTGCTGCCAGCAGCTCCTCTCGGCTCATGTCACCTCTCCAGTACACCGTGGCCCATGAGGAGATGGTTCGCTCTGTTGGCATGATCGGCCTCTGTCCATACATAAGCTCTGCCGGCATGAACCCAATCACCGAATTCTGCGTAGTTCGGTCCGCCCATAGTGCGTAAGTAAGGAGCCGCGGCCAATTCCCGACCTGCCCTTTGCATGCACGCACCAACGCCTTTACGATCGGCCCGTGCCCATGTTCTACCTTCTCGTTCGCCTCCGGATTGTACATCGTAGTGAGGGAGAGTTTGACGCCTAGCCGGTCGAACAACTCCTCAGCTTCCCGCACATCCAGCTCTCCCTAGTGTGCTACGATCCTCCCAACGCACCTGTACCGACACACTTCCTCTTCGATCAAGAACCGGCATACCGCCGTGGTTGTCTTGTTCTGCAGTGCACGGCCTTCCACTTGGTTCGTTAAGTCTTCCTGCGCAAGCACCAAGTATCGCATTTGTCCTACCCCCATGGGCATCGTCACCAAGTCCACCATCCACTTGAAATGGACCGCAGGCGGGTAAGTCGGGTGTAGCTCGTCCCGATGTCGGACTACGGAGTGCATCTGACAGCTTTCACAAGTCATTACGAACCGATGCATGCCCTGGTGCAGCCCTGACCACTAGTACTTCTCCTTCAGCTTCTCGAACGTCGCCCACATTCCGTGGTGCTCGGCCCAAGGACTCTCGTGAAATGCCGCCAGTAGTTCCTCCTGTTCTTCTTTCTTTGCCACTACTCGAAGCGGGATGCCGTCCCTCTTGTTCGGGTGCTTCCATATGTACCCATCCCAAAGGAAGAATCGATACGCTTTCTTCTGGATCCGGTTGGTCTCTTCCTTTGTCCACGCTGCGTTCGGTGTCATTGTTTTCAGGAGCCCGTCGATCTGGAGCCACTCCCCGTAATACTTGCTCTCGTCGAATTCGTTAAGCGCTGGAGTGCTCCCCTTTTTTGTCGTCACGTATGCCGCCTCGAAGAAATCTACGCCGACTTCCTCGTCCTCCGAAACCATGTTGTCCTCGTTTTTGAACCTCGCCCTCGAGAGCATGTCGGCCATGGCATTCTCCTTTATCGGCCTTCACCACCGATACGATACCCCAGAGTTCGCGTTTAACCTAGGCGTATCCTCGTTGTCGCTCACTGAGGACCTTCGCACCGAACCGGATGGGGAACCTCGTGCCAACGTCATCCTCTTGGTTGATCACCCATCTGATCGCAGTCGAACTCGTGTCTACGGTTACGTAAATCGGAGCGTCTTTGCTGTAGGTAGCCTTTCGGAGCGCCGGTGCCGTGGCAAGTGCTTCCTTCATCTTTCGGACAGACTCCGTATGCTCTCTCCCCACTCGAATTTATGCCCTTTCTTCAGCAACCCATACAATGGCTCCGTGACGTGGGCATAATGCAGGATCCAGATATGGTAGAACGCGCATGCTCCCAAGAATCTCCGAACCTCCGTAACCGAACTGCAATCATGCTTCATCGTGGAGATGGCTTCCACCTTGGCCGGAGACGGTTTCCGACCGTATGGTCCGCATAGGTGCCCAACGACCATGATCTTTGATTGCCTGAAGGCCAATTTTTCCCCGGAGAAGGTGAGCCTCGCGCCTTCTAGTCTCTGCAGCACCTTCTCGCAGTCATTGATGTGAGTCGCCACGAAATTCCGACATCCGTCCGGTCCGATTGTCTCGTCCTTTTCCTCCACCGGGCATCCCCTGATCGGGATGTCATCTAAGAATGGCATGGTAATGTCCGGGATACAATCCCTGAGCACTTTGTTCATCGCGTTCACCATGTGAGCCACCGAGTTCGTCCCTCCTTGTGGTAGGGTACGCATTCGCACTAGGCCGAGAGGAGTCCGCATCGTTGTAATGTCTCTGCTCTCCACGACTAGTTGGAACTGATCGTACCCGAGTACAGATCACCGACAGAGTAAATCGACCTTCCGGCGAAGGCCTCTGCGAACTTGTCTATGGTCGGTCCGATTCCTGCGTTACGGATGGTCACCTTGTTGACCGGTTGCAGGTCCTGAATGAAGCGCAGCGTGCCGTTCTTCTTCGGCACCGTAAACCACTGATTCGAATACGGGGATCAGTTTGAGATTCCATGGTACATGCGATACCGTGAAGATCACCATTGGTTCGACGATCGTCGGGTTCACGCACCCGATCTCCTCCGGTGAGAACGCGAAGGCTTTCCCGTGCCTTCCGAGCATTCTCCGAAACCTGTTCTCCTCCGCCATCAGTAGAAAGCTACCCCCACCGACCTTGAGCTCCTGTAGCGTTATGTCAGTGAACTGGTGCCCTATGCCAGCCGGATTCCGTAAACTTGGGTTTGACGCGACCCCCTTTATCCGCTCCTCGTTGCCCTCCGGCAAGGGTGCTGCGACAGGCCTTACCTTCCGGTCCACAGTCTTGTACTTTGTATTCATGCGGGCCGTCCGATCCGACCTGATCCTTTCCCCGAAGTCTGCGATGACTTCATACATTCCCATCGAACCTACCATAACGGTCCGGTCTTCTCTAAGGTCTTCACTGATAACCTTTCGCAACTCGCCCAAGGTGTCGTCAAAAGAGACCGCCTCCATGGCTCCGTTGATCTCTTCGTCGGGGGAGAGGACTCCGCATCCCCTGAGCCGCCCCTCCGCTCGCTTCCTTTCCCAGCCGTTGACGCCGGCCATGGTACAACCTCCGTTGTCGAAGAACCAAAATTTCCTACCTCTGGTATAGGTCTTCTTCCGTACTATACATTTGTGGAGTTTTTCCGAGGTGTCTGGACTATCGCGGCCCCACACCTTGATAGCCCTCTCTAAAAATCCCCTCGGGTTTCGCCACCGAGGGTCTCGTGGTTTCGCTCATGGTTTGGTCGCACCGTCAGGAACTGAACCGAGTGACGCCCGTCCTGGCTCTTGACTCTTGCGTAGGCCGAACCGTTGTCCAGCACCTTGGTCTCCATCCGTGCCGTCGTGATGTATGGTTCTCCTAGTATAACCGGATGTGAGGACGTCTCTTGCACTAAGAAGTGCTGGTCGATCTCGACATCATCGATTTTCACCCGTACGTTCAGGCAGGCTCCATGTAGTTCTTCCATGGCGCGTGTCGCTGCCCGTATTTTCCAGCCGTGTTTGGTGTTGATCGGCCATTTCCCCTTTTTGTAGAAGTCCATGGACATCATGTTGATTTTTGAACCGTGGTCCACCAACACCACCACCAGCTCTTGGACGTCCCCGACCTTAACAGGGGTCTCCGTGGTCGCTCTGGCCCAGTGCGGCCTCAAATAGTGGCTCTCCGCCAACTCGTCTTCTAGCGCCATGTCCTCTATGTGCATGATTCACACTTCCACCGGCTTCTCCGGCTCTGGCTCTATCGACATCCTCTTCCTCTTCACCAAGTCTACGATGGAGTCGTGGAACTCCTTCTTGGCGATCCCGAGCACTTCCCTCAGCGACAGTTCCACTTTGCTGTCGAGGATACGTTCCTCCAGGACCTTTCGTAGGTCCGTGGTCCTTTCGATTTCTGTGCTCAACCGGTACCCGGCCTTCTTGGTTTTATCCGGTGCACCGGTCGCACCGTTGTGAGGGCCCGGCCCCTCCGGTTTTACCTACTCGCTTGTCTTCCACCAAAGCCTCGTAGTTCTGGCATGGGGCTTCAACGAAGCCTATCTTCTCCTCGACCGGGTCGCTCCACCCGGTTACCTCCCGGACCTGTTTTTCCGCGCGGTTCGCTTCTTCTTTCCTTAGCCATGCGCCGGCGAGGACTTCCAGCATCAGTGGCCAGAATCCGGCTTCGTTCGTCTTCCGGGCCTCACCTCCTCCGACCCGGATCCTAGCCGACGCCGAGTAGTGGATGGTCTCCGCGTGGCGAGCCGCCGCTTCTTCCATCATCCATTTCATACCCCCTCGTCCGACAATCAGGTCCAAGGCCCTTCGGGTCTCGCTAGCGTGCACCCGACCGTTCCATAGATACACCACGTTGGCTCTCATTGCCTCGGCGTCGCACCACAAACACCGGTTTCCAGCTAGAGGCTTTCGGTCACGGGCCTGTTCGCCGCCGTCTCTCCGTGCCTGTGCAATCTGGAGGTCCTTTACCATCCTGGTCAGCTCCTCTAGAGCTGCCCCTCCGGACAAACCTTTGACCATGCCTGTCAAAGTCGATCCGGTCTCGAGCGAGTCTTGGGTCTCTTCCCTTTGCGCTAGCGAGGTTGGCTCGAGTTTCCTTGCTGCTACAGAGCCCGCCCCTGTTGACCCTTTATCGACCCAATCTCGCCGTTTGTCGAAACGGCCATAAACTCTCTTCACCACGGCTCAGTCGGCCGTCAGCCCGTCATCAGTCTTTAGCAGGAGACCCACTTGCTCCCGGTCCCTCACATCCACCGACTTAACGAACAACAGGACGCGACTTGTGTCTAGTACGGTCCGGTCGAGCGCCGAAAGACGCGCGAAACGTTCTTCAAACTCCTGGAGGAGCACCGACACGTTTCTCCCCTTTTCGGGGGTCTCAACCCGTTCCATGAAGTCCCGTTTCGAGAGCCGAAGCGCATCATCAGGCCCGTATTTTTCGAGGAGCCGTTCTTCAAACTCCTCCCAGGTCCGGCTCTTAGCCCATACCTCGAGCACCTCCGCATGGATGCTTGGCATCGCCACCCGAGGGAACCCGGTCAGTCGCCTTTCTTCCGGAATGTCTCTCATTACCATCTCGGCCCGGTAGGCCTCCAAATAGCTCGTGGCGTCCTTTCCACCGAACCGGCCTATCGTGCCGACGACCGCTTCAATAGCCCTATCAAGGGTGCCTGCGCCTTCGCGTGCACTCACTATCCGATCCACAGCCGAAGCCATGGCTTCTGCGAGATTGGACCCCCTCATCTCTCTACTCCTCTGCTACCTGTTCACGTCGGGTTCACCAAATATGTCGCGTTGTTACTCGCGTGCGTGGGGAAACAAGGCGGGACCACCGGGGTCTTGGACCAAGAAATAGCCGAGAAAGAGGAGAGCGGAAAGGCAGCAGACGCTCTTGCACACACACAGACACGGGAGCATACAGGAATCACAGTCCAACAACACAGCAAAATGAGACGACTAGAAGTCTGAGTATATGAACACGTATGTATATTAATATATGTATATATATCGAGACGGTTACAACTAACAGGCCGGCAAGGCGAACACCGACGCCTGTTCACTCACACACAGAAGAGCGAGATGGAAACTCTGCCGGAAGCACACGGGCATTCCTCGGAGCAGAGTCGGCCTCCCGAAAACCTGTGCAAAAATGGCTATGGAGAGAGGCAGAGGAGAAGGGCTCAGTCCTAGTCCGACAGCACTTCGTCCTCTCTAATGCGCGATATCTTTTTCATTCCTCTCCCTCTCTTTTATAGCTCAAGGAGGGAGGCCGTTATCATCCGTTACATCACATTAATTCTCTATACTTTCGGACAGAGATACACCACGATTCTTTCCCTATTGAATGCGTGCTACCTAGGATTTCACCTAACCCGACTTGTACCTACCTACTTACCATACAACGAAAAGTGTGCTCGCGTGTAAGAACCGGTTTACGCACGCTAAAATCGGATTCCGCCTAGGGACGGTTTTCTTCAGCACATCGTGTCCACTTGACATACATCAGTATGCACCAACTCCATTGGTGCATTACGTCTCATCGGTGGCCTCGATCAGAAGGAGGTCCGGTTTTGTTTACCGGCCAGACAGTCAGTGCACTTCTCCAAGTGCACGTTCTTCACTGGAAAGAGGTTGTCGTCTACAAGCCTCTTCATCCCCTTCTTGCTCATGTGACACAGCCTCTTGTGCCAAAGCTCACCGGTAGTGTCGAGCATTCATCAGGTACAGTGTGTTTACCTTCCGGGCCTGAGCCACAATCAGGCTCCCTTTGCTGAACTTCATAACACCGTTCCGGATGCTACCCGTGTAGCCTTCATCATCTAGCTGACCGGCTGATATCAGGTTCAGACGAACCTCCGGAACATGTCAGACATCCTTTAGCAGCAGCTTGCATCCGGTTGGTGTTGTCAACCACACGTCTCCTATGCCGACAATTCAACATGTACCTTCATTCCCCATCCAGACACAACCGTGATCATCGGCTGAGTAGGATGAGAAGCATTTCCGGTCCAGGATAAGGTGGAATGACGCTCCGGAGTCGACCACCTAGGTCATCTCGTCGCCGGAAAGTTTTAGCTCACTCTCCTTGGTGATGAGCATCAACTCTTCTTCACTTGCCGCGATTGTCGTCGTTCCCTTCCGGTCCAGCCCCCTCCGGTCTTTACCGTTCTGGTCTGGTGTACGCTTTGAATCGCTACCATCGGTTTCCTTGTCTTTTCGGAAATGCCGACAGTTCTTCTGGAAGTCCTGGCTTGCCACAATAGAAGCAAGTAGGCCTCCCCCTTGACTTTGATCGTGTCCTCGACTTCTTCCAGTTCTGGGGACTACGGTTCCTTTGTCTTCCACGTTCCGATTCGGTAAGGAGCGCTTTGGAGTCGGAGCTCGTATCCTTATCTTTCCGACGCGCCTCCTCATCTAGCAAGCTCGACTTAACTCTTGCTAGGGATAACCATTTCCCTTCCGGCCCAACGTTGCCCAAAGTGACAACTAACATCTCCCAGCTATCCGGGAGGGAACCGAGCAGGAGTAGCGCTAGTACCTCATCGGAGAGAGGTACTTCCAATGATGTTGCCTAGTGTATGAGCCCCTGGAAGGCATTCATGTGCTCCACCATGCTGGAGCCATCTTGGTACCAGAGTCTTACTAGTTTCCGGAATACCGAAACCTGGTTAACATCATTTTTGTTCTGAAACATAATGCCGATCTTCTCCCAGAGCTCATGAGCCTTGGTCTCTTCATTGAAGTTGTTATATAGGCTAATGTCGATGAAGCACCGTATGTACGCCGTTGTCTTCATGTGCATCACCTCCCATATCGTGGTGTCGATTTTGTCCGGTCTCTTGTCTTCGAACTGAACCGGCAACCAAAGATCTTTAACCACGAGCATGTCCCTCATCTTCGACTTCCACACGGAATAGTTGGAGCCGATGAGCTTGAACATGCCTCCCAACGATTCGTCCATTTTCTGTGTCGTTTCGCTCTGATACCACTTGACAAGAACTACGCGCTCCCAATGAGCAACGATCGGCCACAACCAAGCTTAGAATCAAACACAAAAAAAACGGGAATGAAGGCACGACACAATGGAGAGAAGAGTACACAGGAAAGAAAAGAGAATACATGATGTTAACGTGGAAAACCCAAACTAGGGAAAAACCACGGTAGCCCACAGACTACAAACTATCACTATATCACAATGATTACAACAGTGAGCTCATGGAGGCAACGACCTCATGCTCATGATCTTCGCCACAGGCGGCGGTTACAACAGAGGCAACGACCTCTTTGTTTCTTTCTCTCTCTCTCTCTCTCTCTGTACACTATTGCGCTCTAATTTTGCGCCAACAAGAATGACAACACACATTACTAAAGTTTGCCCTAAGTCATATTTATACTAATATGAATTTTCGGCTATTTACAAATATAGCCCCGATGGACTCTCAGAAACATATTTCCGAATATGTCCCTTCATCCGGTGAGCACTCCTCACCGGGCCTGCATCATCCGGCGCTTGTCGGGTACACGTCATCCGGTTCTCACCGGGTCTTCCGTATCTAGGTACTCGTCATCCGGTTCTCACCGGGTCTTCCGTAGCCTGGTACTCGTCATCCGGTTCCTAACAAATTGGTTATCTCCCTTGTTTAGTATGGGGAAGATATTTCCTTTAGCTCTAAATGAACGACATCTCTAACTCATCCAATCACTCTGATTAAAAAAATATAATTTGTACACTTAATCGAATTTGTAATACTTGGTAACTAAGATTTGTTGACTCTCAATGAAATCAATCACTATTCCGATATTTATCTCACTTATTTTTAGATTTTTATTTTATGCGCAGTAATTATGTCTTGTTTGTGAATAAAGAAATAGCTACCTAATGCAAGGTTCCTTGTATTTTTAATTTATCAATCCAAATTCTCTATACCAATTGTGCTGAAGCTCAATTTCTTGGATTTTCTTTTGTATGTAGCAATATCCAAGGATTATCTATGTGGTGTTTATATTGAGAAGTTGCTTTCATAGCTCAGTTAGTTAGAACACATGTTTAGTAAGCAGGAGGACTTGGCTTCAACTCACAACGAAAGCAAAGCCAATTCATGGTTCTCGCTCATTTAGTTTGAGACTTGTTTTTGGTGGATTATATTGTGGAATGCACATAAGAGCTCAAAACCAGCCTGGTTAGCTTCTTACTTCTTACTCAATTTATAGTTGATACAAAGGTACCCATTTGGGTTGACTTAGCTTAAGAGGGAGGCACAAAGAAACACATGCACACCACATTTCGCCCCTTAGAGAAACAAGAAACTGAGGAGCAGGAGTAGGAGTAGGAACAAGAACAGGAACAAGAGCAGTGGCTTGTCGAAGGAGGGGGAGCATATGTTGGAGATAGAGCCCCCCAAGTGGCACTATTCATGTTGGCAGGTTTTGAATGGACATCAATGGACGATTCTAGTGGATGGCGAGGGTTACGCCCATAGAGTGCTCGAAAAGGGTTGATCTGTGTCCACACCTGTACGGATGTATTGGAGGCTCGGGTGACGAAAGGCAAGATTTGATCCCAAGTTTTGTTGCATGGATAAATGATAGCGGCAATCTCCTTCTTCAGGATCTCGTTGAGATGTCCAGGGAGGCCATTTGTCTCAGGATGGTATGGGAACTTAAGCACCTATTGGACACCTAGTTGAGCTACAACAACGTTGAGGACATCCCCGTGGAACAGGCGACCCTGATAAGATAATACTTGGACGGGGCTAGTGATGGAAAACGAGTTAGCAATTGGCCAATAGAGATGAAATACTCATGTGGACTGAGAGTTTCTTGGACTTGGCTGAGGTGGGGTATAGGACGCCTATCGGGTAGGAGGGAGATCGGAGAAACTCATAGGACAAGAAGTTAGTGGGCAACCTAAGGTGAGGGGGAAGAGTTGGTAGGGAAAGACATAAAAGTGGTGTGAGAAAGTGAGATCGCCTAAGGTGACGAGGCAATGAGCTTGCATGCGAGATGAGTATATAGATATTGGTGGTCACCAAAAAGAACTTGGATGGAGGGAGTGGTGGATGTTGGGAGGCCTAACTGGTGAACTAAGGCGGCGCTAATGGAAGAGATACTCCTACTAGAGACTAACAAGATAGTGTGGGTTGAGTGATTGATGCTGGCGAGAGCGATGCATACCTGTGAAGCGAAAGAGGCGAATGCTTGGAGGTGGGGGACTGGAACCCCGCTTCTCCACCAATATGTGGAATGCACATAAGAGATCAAAACCATCCTACTTAGCTTCTTACTTCTTAATCAATTTATATTTGATCTAAAGATACCCATTGGGTTGGCTTAGCTTAAAAGGGTGTGCTAAAAGGGTGGGTCGACATAGGTACATGCATCCTAAAAAGGGTGTGCTAAATAGGTGGTACATAGGAACACATGCACACCACAGTGTTGACTTCGTATTTCAATCAATAAAGATTTCTGGTTTTCTCATCCATGAATCCAATTTTGCTAACCCATTGTGTCGTTACAATTAGTTGGGCCGAAACACTTCTATAGATGGATCCATTTTAACCTCATTCCGATGTTTTTGTTGAGCATTTGGACCATTGTTAACCTGTCTTTGTTTCTTATTACATGTATCTTGTTAGATACCTTCTAATGAAATACATGAGATAACATATTTTGTATTCTCATCTTGCTTTGATAACATACATAGATTATAAAACAATCATCATATATTCATGTGGTTTATATTTATAGGTTCAAGTACATGGGCTGAATATTTAACCTTGAGATATGATCTTATTGTTAACAACCATACACTGTAGCCAATTGAGCTTTTGAAGCACGTAAATTTTGTAAAAAGTTAGGTATCTCATTACCATTTAGATCTCAATTGGTTGTCTCAGGCAATTAACTAAGTTATTGAAGCACGTAAAACTTGCACAAAATTAAGTTTCTCATTGTTTGCCAATTGGTTATCTCCCTCAATCAATATGTGGAAGATATTTAGTTTACCTCTAAATGAACGGCATCTCCAACTCATGCAATTAGTATCATTGAAAAAATTTATTGCTTCCCTCAGTTGAATCTCTAATACTTTTTAACAAAGATTTGTTGACTCTTAAGCAAGGTTGTTAGGTATGTTAGATACGATACAGATACCATACATATATAACGTATTAATACTCGTATAGTACCTCCCAATTTAAAAATACGTTAAATATGTTTTTTAATATGTTAAATACTTATAAAATACGTACGATACGTAAAATACGTATTTTACGTATAGTACATTAAATACTACTAGAATTTGAAAATTATTTACCTTTTTAAAAAATATCTGTAATATTATAAAAAACATCTATGTTTACACAATTTTGTGATGCACAATATAGTTCTAGATCCTAAAATGCATATAAGACATTCAAACATTTCACATCCTAAAATACTTGTAATCATAGTATGAACCATACGTACCATACGTGCATTCACATTCACGAATGTTTCAATCATTTGAGTATGGTAAACACCCTCAAAGAATGATAAATACCATACTTTTGGATTTACTATTTATTATGAGGTAAATAAACCTAAAGAAAAGGAAGAAAAACTAAAAATATATTTAAAAATGGGAAAAAACAAAAAAAAAAACACAAGAATGTTTGAATAACATTTGCATTCGTTTTCCAACGTAGGAAAACGAATGTTATGCTAGACGAGCACAAAATTTACGTACTATGCTTGTAATAATATGGATGTTGACATTCACTTATTCTATAAATTAGTGTAAGTGTGTATCAGGATGTTTTACTTCAAATTGTAATTATGTACGATTATGCCTTCATAGATTAAGGAATCATCTACTGTTACTGTACGAGATGTACGGGTGATTGATAAGTGAGGGTGAAAGATGTAATGTATGTGTAATCTTATACGATTATGAGTGTGAATGTGGTGGATACAAAGAGGTGTGAGTGAGTGACTAGGTGTGAATGCCCAAGGGGCTTGCACCCTTGTGGATCTACCCCTTTGTACCTATTTAACCCCTTATGGGGAATGAATGAATACAATAACCATTTCTCTCTCAATCTCTCTCTTGTCATCTCTCTCTCTCTCTCTCTTCTCTTCCCTAACGTTGAACCCCCCTTGGGAGGGGGGTAGAGCCATTCTAGGCACCACCCCCCACCCCTCAATGCTTGTCTTGTTATTCATGATCTCTCTCACCATCATCATCACACATACATTATCAATCTACCATGATTGTGAACCCTATTCCTATCTTTATCATTATCATCATTTACCCTAACCCTAAAACGTACAACATCTACGATTATCACATTCAGAATAGGTTTCTCTCTTCTTCTTCTTCTTCTTCTTCTTCTATCTTATCCGATTATCACACTCAGAGTCAGGACAAGTTTTTGTCTTCTTCTTCTTTGTTGTCATCTCATATCTTCTTCTTCACTAAATTTTTTTTTTTCTTTTGCTTTTTGTTGGGGTTTTACTTACATTTTTTTATAAATACGTATTATACCTATTTTTTCAAATACATGTCGCTCCAAGCAGGGCTTAAACCTCCAACCTTATGGTTAACAACCATATGCTCTAACCAACTGAGCTATTAAAGCACTAAAAACTTGCAAAAAATTAAGTTTCTCATTACCTTTTGTATGTCAATTAGTTATCTCCCTCAATCAATATGCGAAAGATACTTAGTTTCACTCTAAATAAATGCAATCTCTAACTCATTGAAAAACTATAATTGCTTCCCTCAATTGAATCTCTAATACTTTTTAACAAAGATTTGTTGACTCTCAAGGAAAACAATCACTAATCTCATATTTATCTCTCTTATTTTCAGATTTCTTTTTTGGCACATTAATTATGTCTTCTTTCTGAATAAAGAAATAGCTACCAAGTGCAAGGCCCCTTGTATTTTTAATTCATTAATCCAAATGATCTATACCAATTTTTTCGAAGTTTAATTTCTTGGACTATCTTTTGTAAGTGGTAATGATCGAGCTTTTACAAACTGATGATTTGCTTTTCGAGGTCAATTGGTTACCTCCCTTGTTTAGTATGCGGAAAATATTTCGTTCATGTCTAAATGAACAACATCTCTAACTCGTCCAATTGCTCTCATTAAAAAAATATAATTCATACCCTTAATTGAATTTGTAATACTTGGTAACTAAGAATTGTTGACTCTTAATGAAAGCAATCACTAATCCCATATTTATCTCACTTATTTTTAGATTTTTATTTTTGGCACAATAATTATGTCTTGTTTGTGAATAACGAATAGCTACCTACTGCAAGGTTCATTGTATTTTTAACTTATGAATCCAAATTATCTATACCAATTTTTTTGAAGCTTAATTTACTGGACTATCTTTTCTATGTGGCAATATCCAAGATTTTTCTACGTGGTGTTTGTATTGAAAAGCTGCTTTCATAGCTCAGTTGGTTAGAGCACTTGCTTAGTAAAAGGGAGGACTTGAGTTCAACTCACAACGAAGGCAACGCCAATTCATGCATTTTGCTCATTCAATAGACTTGGTTTTAGTGGATTATATATGTTTCATATTTCAATGAGTAAAGAGCCCTGGTTTTCTCATCAATGAATGCAATTTTGCTAACCCATTGTGTCGTTGCAATTCGTTGAGCCGAAACACTTCTATAGATCAATCGATTTTTACCTCCTTTCGATGTTTTTGCTGACGATTTGGACCAACGTTAATCTGTCTTTCTTTTTTAGTGCGTGTATCTTGTTAGTTAACTTCTAATGAAATACATGAAACAACATGGTTTGTAGCCTCATCTTGCTTTTATAACATACATAAATTATAATAGAATCATCATATATTCATGTGGTTTATATGTAGTTCGAATTTATAGGTTCAAGTACATGAGAATATGAGAAGAAATATGAACATGAGGAAGGAGTTTCCCAATCAATTTTAACTAAGATTTGTTGACTCTCAAAGAAAGCAAACACTAATCTCATATTTATCTCACTAATTTTCAGATTTCTTTTTCGGCGCATTAATTATGTCTTGTTTCTGAATAAAGAAATAACTACCGAGTGTAAGGCCCCTTGTACTTTTAATTCATTAATCCAAATTTTTGTATAGCAATTTTTTCGAAGTTTTTTTTTTGGACTACCTTTTGTAAGTGGTAATGAGCAAGCCTTTACAAACTGATGTTTTGCTTTTGGAGCTCAACTGGTTATCTCCCTTGTTTAATATTTCCTTTACCTCTAAATGAACAACATCTCTAACTCGTCCAATTGCTCTGAATGAAAAAATATAATTTGTATCCTTAATAGAATGTGTAATACTTGGTAAGTAAGAATTGTTGATTCTCAATGAAAACATTCACTAATTCCATATTTATCTCACTTATTTTTAGATTTCTTTTTTTTTTGGTCAGTAATTATGTCTTGTTTGAGAATAAAGAAATAATTACCTGTTAGGAACATCGAGTTGAATTTGAGCCTTAGGTCCTCATATATATATATATTTCTCCCAAACAAACTTTAGACTTTAAACCTTTGTATAAAGAGTGGTATGTAAGACTGAGTATGTAAGACTTAGTATGTAAGATTGAGTATATAAGACTTGGCATGCAAGAATCAGTATGCTTGTTATTATAGTATGTATGACTTTGCATGAGCATGCTTATCATGCGTTACTATATGTATAAAAAGGGTTGATCTCCCTTGTTAGCATCAAGGAGATCAACACCAGTCATGGAATAAATATTCTTACTCATTGTCATCAACTTCTCCATCTCTCCATCTCATCAACTTAGCCATCTCTTTGTCTTCCAATTGTTCATCCGTGACAGATTCATCTCGTTCCTTCTTTTTGTCTTCTTTCTCAATACACTATCATGTCAGAATCATCTAGTAACCTTGAGCAAATTTTGGTGGAGCCGCAACAATTCCAACATGAGAATGCGAACTTACGAAACTCTGTTCAAGAACTTTAGGCAGCGACGACGATTATACCTCACCCGATTATTGACCCTTATGATGTAGAACCTAATGTCATCTTGCCCGAAAAATTCGATGGAAAAAGGTCACGATTAAGAATCTTCATCAACCAAATCCGTCTTATTATTCGTCTTCAACCCCAAAGATATTCTGATGACTTTTGACAAGTTGGACTGATGGGCATGTTGCTGACAAGACAAGCGCAAGCTTGGTTTGCCCCTCTAGTGGAGGCTTCTTTGCCTCTCTTGAATGATTTACAAGCATTTCTTACTGAATATGAGGCAACTTTCGGGGAGACCGGCAAATGACAAGTCACACTCAACAAACTATATCCGTTACAACAAGGAGAACATGCAACATCAATCTATGCATCTGAATTTCGTCAGCTCACATAATCTTACATACTAAGTCTTACATACTGAGTCTTACATACCACTCTTTATACAAAGGTTTAAAGTCTAAAGTTTGTCTAGGAGAAATATATATATATATATATATAAGGACCTAAGGCTCAAATTCGACTCGATGTTCATGATATTATCCTCCCATTAAGCGCTGACTTCAAGAAGGTGCGAGTTTGTGAGGATATTGGGTTTGTTCCCACTCATGTTTGGGGGACAACTCTAGTTTCTGCTCCTGTGAGGACCGCATCAATGGTTGCTCCGATTTCAGTCTCCGCTTCGGTGAGGACCGCATCAACGATTGCTCCCACTCATGTTTCGATGGAAACTCCCATTTCTCCTCTGGTAAGGACCACGTTAGTGGTCACTCCCATTTCCTCTTCAACAAGAACCATGTCATCGATTGCTCCAATAGAAACTACATCGATAGTTCAAACCGCATCAGCCTCAGAAACAGATTCCACTCTTGCTCGGGTAATTGATACGGTGTTAATTGCATCCATTTCTAATTCTAAGGACATGGCGGTCATGTCCACTCCAGACACTACCCTATGTAGTAGCTCTTTTCCATCAAAATACAATGATTTCTCTGATGTATTGGAGAAGAAAATGCTGATCGTCTTCGTGAACATCACCCATACGATTGTCCAATTGACTTGAAAGATGGTGTTTGTCCTCCTTTTGGCTCTATCTATGAGTTATTTGAACCTAAACTCAAGGCCCTGAAAATATACATTGAAGAGTATCTCGCAAAGGGATTCACTCGCCACTCAAAATCTCCAGCTGACTCTCCTATTCTATTTGTCAAAAAGAAAGATGGAACTCTATGCTTATGTGTCGACTATTGCGGGCTCAATTGAGTCACTGTTCGAAACCGCTATTCACTGCCTCTAATCCTCGAACTCCTCGACCGACGTCGGGCTGGGCGTATATTCTCCAAAATCGATTTCAGAGGCGCCTACAACTTGGTATGTATCAAGCCTGGAGATGAGTGGAAAACGGTATTTCAAACCAAGTACGAGCATTTTGAATACATGGTATGCCATTTGGTCTCACAAACACTCCTGTTGTTTTTCAACATATGATGAATGATATCTTTTGAAAATATCTAGACGAATTTGTGGTCATCAATCTCGACGACATACTTATCTTCTCATAGGACTACATAGAGCATAGCAAGCACGTGTGACTTATCTTGTCCAAACTTCGGGAACATGGACTTTATGCGAAACCCAGGAAGTGTGAATTTGATCGAACCTCAGTTGAGTTCCTCGGGTACGTCATTTCATCTTATGGTCTCAATATGGACAAGAAGAAAGTCGCAACCGTTCAAGAGTGGGAAGTCCCCACCAAGGTCAAGGATGTACAAACATTTTTGGGTTTTGTCAACTTCTATCGTCGATTCATCCAAGGATTCCTTACACTAGCACAACCACTTATACCACTCACTCGGAAGGATTCCCCTTTTTGCTGGACTCCAACAACCCAACTGACATTCGAGACACTAAAGAAAGCTTTTACCTCGACTCTGGTACTTTTTCATCCAGATTTGATCAAACCATTTATAGTCGAAACTTATGCCTCTGACTTCGCCATGGGTGCCATTCTCTCTCAATCAGATAAAAACGGGATCCTTCATCCTATTGCCTTATATTCTAGGAAGTTCACACCCCCCGATATCAACTACCCAATTTATGGCAAAGAACTCTCTACCATTATCGCCGCCTTTGAAGAATGGTGTCCTTACTTGGCGGGCGCCCAACACCGTATCCAGGTGATGATTGATCAAAAGAACTTTGTCTACTTCACCAATACTCACATTTTGAATTGAAGGCAAGCACGATGGTTGACCTTCTTGGCTGATTGCGACTTTGAAATTGTTTTTCGTCCTGGCCCAACATGGTAAAGTCGATGCCCTATCTCGATGTTCGGAATTGGAAATTTGGTCAGGGGATGCAGCCTAAAATCAACAATCACATTGTCTCCTATAGCCACATCAATTTCAACTCTGTGCAACTTATATGGCCATGGATGAATCATTACTCAATGCAATAGCCACAAATACTGCCATTGACAAATTTGCACAAGAGATTAGGGACAATGTTAACAACTCATCCAAAGGCGAGGTACGGAATATTCATCACCAATTTATATTTCGGGATGGTTTTCTTTTCCGGTACAACTTAATGTATGTCCCAGATGATCCTTTTCGTAACTGTATCAGTCAGGGAATGCCATGATGATGCCCTAGCCGGACATTTTGGCATTGCAAAAACTTTGGAGTTAATATCTAGAAGTTATTGGTGGCCACAACCTTGGACACTTGTTAAAGAATTCGTGAAAACATGTGATACATGTGCCTGCGCCAAAGCAGTACATCATCGTCCCTATGGTCTACTTCAACCTTTGCCAAATCCAAATAGGCCATGGGCCTCCATCTCGACGGACTTTATCACTGACCTTCCAGACATTGATGGATTCAATTCAATATTGGTGGTGGTTGATAGATTCACAAAGATGGCACACTTTATTCTAGGTTCTAAGACAATTTCAAGGATGGAAACAACAGATCTATTATTAACAAATATTGTGCGCCTTCACGCTTTACCGGATGACATTATCTCTAATCACGATCCCCAATTTATGTCTCATTTCTGGAAATGCCTCTTCTAGACACTTGGAACTTCTACCAAATTTTCAACAGCCTTCCATCGTGAGACAGATGGACAAACGGAATGAGTGAATCAGATTCTAGAGCAATATCTCCGATGTATGATAAGTTATCGACAAGATGATTGGATCAAATTTCTTCCAATGGCCGAGTTCGTCTACAACAATACTCTCCACACAACAACTAGCATAACACCCTTGTTCGCAGACTATGGGTTCCACCCACGCTGTCGGGGTAGTTGTGGTTCGTGCGGCGAAGTCACAAGGACTAAGGTTAAAAGGAGTTGGCTATATATTTTATAAGGCTTGTGCAACAATGTTAGAAAGATTAAGGATATGAAGAACAAAAGTTAGAATTAATGTGCGAGAGACAGATGAGCATAGATAAGAGATAAGAGACAATGTATGATTTAAGAAGTGAAAATGTATTATAAGAACAAGCTTTATATTAACAACACAATATTTTACCAAAGTTACAATGTCGATCATAAGATGCGACTATTCTTTCACTAAATTCTAGATTTGAACCCTTGATTCCAACTTCAAACCACAAGCCTCTTCCCAAATGAGCTAATTTGTTTCTTTGATCATATTATTTCTCTCACCTTGACTTGATTCCTTCCTAACTTGATTCCCCTCTTTTTATAGGTGCCCCCATGCATATAATGCATGTGAGGGTAAAGACATGCATGCATGATCGCCATTTGGCGTTCATGCATTACATGTGATGCATGATAGACATCTCACTCATTTGAGATTCCACGTATGAAAATAAGAAGGGGATAAGAATAATGATACAAATCCATTCTAAAATAATTAACTTAGCTTAGTGGTGTGTACATTGTGCTTTGTATACAAAGTTGAGGGTTCAAGTCTCTCAATTTTATTCAATACAATATTTAGCTTCATTCTGATATCATGATGCACATTCTTTACAATACTTCTACAAATAAATAGCCTAGCTTAGTGGTGTGTACATTGTACTTCATATATAAGGGTGTGGGTTAAAGTTTCTCAAATATTGCTGAATACAATATTTAAGTTCATTTTTATATTGTGAAGCACATTCTTCACGACACCCACCCCTCTGAACTTGCACATTGGATGTGCAAAATTCACCAACACTTCTTCTCATTCTTTTAGTTCTTCTACTTCTTCATAAAATTTGGGCTCTAGTGACTCCGTCCTTTTAAATATTTTAATCCTTCTTCCTATAATTGGGATAAGAATTCCTGTCCCATCCAATTCATTGAGGAAATATGTGGCCTTATCTGTTATTTTTCTAACTTCATAAGGTCCAAACCATCTTTTTGAGAACTTCCGAACAGTACTGTATTGATTATCTAGGCTACTATCATATACTAATACCCAATATCCCTCTTGCACCTTTCTTGGTCGTATTCTTTTCATCTTGTCAAATCTGTCCTTATTCTTGATTCTTGCCTCTTTCAATCTAGTAGCTGCTTTTTCTATGTCTCCTGTCCTTGTTTGACGATGTCGTATCCGAATCATAGGTAAATCTTCCCTACTCATTTCTGATTCCCAAGGCAACACAACCCATGTAGTGATATTTTCTTCAATTGGCATTATCGGTTTATGTCCTATGATTAATTCTGCAGGCATATATCCAGTAACAGTGTTGTGAGTTGTCCTATCCTCCCACAATGCATAGGGTAAGATTTTTGGCCTATCACTAACTCGTCCTTTACATGCCTTTGCCAAAGCTTTGACTATTTTCCCATGTCCCCTTTCTATCTTTCCATTAGCTTCTGGATTGTATGCCGTTGTCAAAGAGAGCCGAATTCCTACTTTGTCAAAAAAATCTTGAGCTTCCGTAGAATTGAGCTCTCCCCTATCTGCCACTATCTTCCCAATACATCCATATCTACAAACAATATCCTCCAAGATGAATTGAAATACTCCTAATGTCCCTTTTGTTCGCAGTGCATGTCCTTCCACTTGATTTGTTAGATCTTCACTTGCAAGAACCAGATATCTGTTTTGTCCTACTCCAAGTGGCATTGTTACCAAATCTATCATCCACTTGTAATGCACACCCGGTGAGTATGTTGGGTGTAACTCATCACAAAATTTTATATTTGAATAATATTGACAAGTGGGACAAGTTTCCACATACTTTTTTATTTCCTCATAGTATCGAGGCCACCAAAACCGTTCTTTAATCTTACTGAAAGTGGCCCACATTCCTCGATGACCAACCCATTATTTATCATGCAGCTCTCTCATTATCTCCTTTCTTTGCTCTTCAAAACTTATTACTCTTTGTGGGTTTCTGTTAGGAACTATGCGGAATAATCTTTGGCCACAACCGAGACTTAGATCACTTAATGATAATCAAACACAGACGAAATGAGAAATGGAAGTAAGTACACAAACAGAAGAGAATGCACATGATGTTAACGTGGAAAACCCTAAACAGGAAAAACCACGGGATCCCACAGACTCCAAAATATCACTATGTCGAGAGGAATACAACAGGTAGACACGGAACGGAGGCAGTGACCTCGTCTTCACACTCTTCGCCTGGCGGTGGTTACAACAAAGACTTACTCTGTTTCTCTCTGTGTGTCTATTACACTCTATACAACAGTTACACCAATAACTCTATACAAAATAATGACAACTACCTCTCAAGAGTTTGCCCTAGGTCATATTTATACTAATATGACTTTCGGGCTATTTACAAATATAGCCCCAATGGGCTCTCTAGAACATATTTACGTATATGTCCCTTCATCCGGTGAGAGATTCTCACCGGGCCTGCATCATCCGGTTCTCACTGAGTCTTCCTTGCCGGGTACTCATCATCCAGTTCTCACCGGTTCTTCATTGCCGGGTTCTCATCATCCGGTTCTCATCGGGTCTTTTGTTGCTGGGTACTCATATCCCATCCGGAGGGACCAAAATCCTAACAGGCTCCCCCTTCACTCTAGCATGGGCTACCTCGTCAATCTTATCCTCTTCCTATATGCATCCAACTTGTCGGGTGTCAACACCTTGGTCAACATGTCTGACCCGTTCTCCTCCGTGTGGATCTTCGTCAGCACGATGTCGTGAAGAATTTCGGCCAGAGGTGGAAACCGGGAAACATTGGCTACATCGGCGGGGTGCAGTATGTGTGCTCACCCTTATACATTTAGTGTGAATAACGAGGGCGCCTTTATGGCGTCGAAGAGTAGTCAAGTCGGGACAGACGATCCCATGTAAGTCGGGATTTATCCCACATTGTAACGCATCCCTCTCCTTGTTCTATAAAAGGAAGGGAGCGCCCTTTGTGAAAAGGGTTGCCCATTTTGTGTTAGAGGGTATACCGTTAGGTTTAGAGTTAGGTTTCATCTTCTTCTTCTTCGCGGGGGAGGTCGACTGTTGAGGGTTGTTCCCGCTCGGTCTCCTGTGCAGGACCCCGCTCTGCGTGACGAGCCCGAGAGCTCCCCGGACGGCGGCTTGGCTGCAGACTACTGTTGTAACTTACCCTAGCTTGGTCCGGCTCGAAGCCGTGAATGTATTCCTCCTTTTATATATATACATTTGCGTTTGTCTGTGTATATTGGTGTCTCTGTTGGTGTCGGGTGCTTCCCCTTTTCCTGCGTTTCCTGTACATAAGGGCGTGAGTCGGGTCGGCCTGTGTGAGTGTGTGTGTGTGCGTGAGTCGGCGTCAAACGCGCCCCCCCTCTCTTTCTCTCTCTCCCTTCAGTTGCTTCCGGTGTGCTTCTGGGATGCCCCAGAAACGGTGAAGCACGACTTCCTACGCTCCGTCACTCCTTAGTCCAAGACCCCCGTGGTCCCGCCTTTCTCCACGCACGCGCGTAACAACTCGACAATGAACTCTCGATCTTCCACTCTCTCCCAAATGTAGTGGTACCTCTGCTGGATGTGCTTCGTCCTGGAATGATACGTTGCATTCTTCGCAAGGTGGTTGGCACTTTGACTGTCGCAATAGAGCCGGTATTCCTCTTGTCGGATCCCTAGCTCTTCGATGAAGTCCTTCATCCATAGTATTTCCTTGTCGGCTTCCACAGCCGCCATGTACTCTGCCTCTGTGGTTGACAAAGCAACCGTCTTCTGCAGCCTCGACTGCCACGAAACAGCTCCCCCCGCGTATGCCATGACATATCCGGATGTTGACCAGTTGGTATCCGCATTAGCTGACATGTCTGAATCCATGAATCCGTTGAGTTGGGGTTTACTTGAGCCGAATTGAAGGCACATGCTCGAAGTGCCCTTCAAATACTGGAGTATCTATTTTACTGCATTCCAGTGCTTCTTCCCGAGATTGCTCATAAACCGGCTCACAACTCCGACTGCGTATCCGATATCCAATCGGGTACACACCATTGCATACATTAAGCTCCCGACGGTAGAGGCATACGGTATCTTCATCATATCCGCCTGCTCTGCCTTCGTCTTCGGGCTTTGCTTACCAGATAACTTGTAGTTTCCCGGAAGTGTCGATTCGACTGGTTTTGCATCTGACATGTTGAACCGCTCAAGCACCTTTGTCACGTACTTCTCCTGTGACAGCCACAATTGCTTCTTTGACCGGTCCCGAATGATATGCATCCCCAATATCTGTCTTACCGAACCCAAGTCTTTCATTGAGAAAGTCTGGTTAAGAGTCTGCTTCAACATCCGAATCTTTGCTTGGTCCTGTCTGATGATCAACATGTCGTCCACGTACAAGAGCAGTATCAGGAAGTCTCCACCTTCAAACTTCTTCACAAACACGTAGTGGTCGGCCTGGGTCTTGTGGTATCCTTGATCCATCATGAAGGACTCGAACTTCCGACCATACCATTGTCGGGGAGCCTGCTTCAAACCGTAGAGGCTCTTCTTCAATCGGCAAACTAGGTGCTCCTTCCCTTTCTTCACAAATCCCTCCGGTTGCTGCATGTCGATCTCCTCTTCACGTCTAACTGCTCTACCTCGAAGTCCATGCTTGCCACTATGCTCAGCACCGTCCGGATGGAAATCATTTTTATTATCGGGGCAAATATTTCATCGAAGTCCACGCCATTCTTTTGTTGGAACCTTTTGTCAGTTTGGTATCCTCACCGTAACCGGCCGGTTCTTCGAGTGTTAATCGGCTCTTTGCCGGATGGGATTGCATCTCATCAAACCGGTCCTTTCCGGTCGATTCAGAGTTCATTATCTTCTTCTCCGACTCCCAGTCGGCAAGGGTCTTGTCCTCCATGAAGGTAATATCTCGACTCCGGATCCCACAATCGGTAGCCGAACTCATCATCGCCGTATCCAAGGAATATGCATGGTCGGGACTTTGGATCCAACTTTGTTCTTTGGTCCTTTGCAACATGCACGTAAGAGAGACACCCGAACACCTTCAGATGCTGGTAGGACAATTCCTTACCAGTCCACACTCTTTGCGGTGTGTCTCCATACAAGGGTACTGAGGGTGACCTGTTTATCACATACGTTGTTGTCGCCAGCGCCTCAACCCAAAACGTCTTGGGTAACTCTGCATGTGCCAACATACTCCGGACCATCTCCATTATGGTCCGGTTCATCCTCTCAGCCAGCCTGTTCAGTTCCGGCGTCTTCGGCACGGTAAATTCGAGCCGGATTCCCTTCGAGCGGCAATACTCCTCAAACTGCCCCTGGTATTCGCCTCCGTTATCTGTTCAAACCGCCTTTAGCTTCTGGCCGGTTTCTCTTTCCACTCTTGCGTGGAGCTCCTTGAAGAAGGATAACACCTGATCCTTCGTCTTCAATGGTGTGGCCCACAGCTTTCGGCTGTGGTCGTCTATGAACGTCACGAAGTACTGCGATCCGGCATGTGATTTCGTGTCCACTTGACACACATCGGTATGCACTAGCTCAAGTGGTGCATTACGTCTCATCAGTGGCTTTGTGCGGAAGGAGCTTCGGTTTTGCTTACCGGCGAGGCAGTCGGTGCACCTCTCAAGGTGCACGTCTTTCATCGGAATGAGGTTGTCTTCGGCTAACCTCCTCATTCACTTCTCGCTCATGTGACACAATCTCTTGTGCCACAGCTCACCGGCAGTGTCGGAAGCAACGTTCACTTCTTCCGGGCTTAAGCGGGCATTCATCAGGTATAGGGTATTCACCTTCCGGGCCCAAGCCACTATCAGGCTCCCCTTCCTGAACTTTATGACACCGTTCCGGATGCTACCCATGTAGCCTTCATCATCTAGCCGACCGGCTGATATGAGGTACAGTCGAACCTCCAGAACATGTCGGACATCCTTCAGTAGCAACTTGCATCCGGTTGGTGTTGTCAGCCACACGTCTCCTATGCCCACAATTCGGCATGTACCTTCATTCCCCATCCGGACACAGTCGTGCTCACCGGCTGTGTAGGATGAAAAGCATTTCCGGTCCGGGGTAAGGTGGAACGACGCTTCGGAATCTACAACCCACGTTGTCTCGTTGCCAGCAAGGTTCAACTCACTCTCCTCGGTGATGAGCATCAACTCCTCTTCACTTGCCGCGATTGCTATCGTTCCCTTTCGGTCCGGTCCTCTCCGGTCTTTGCCGTTCCGGTCCGGTGACCGCTTCAAATCGGTACTACCGATTTCCTTGTATTTTCGGAAGTGCCGACAGTTCCTCTAGAAGTGTCCAGGCTTGCCGCAATAGAAGCAAGTAGGCGTCCCCCTTGACTTTGATCGTGTCCCCGACTTTTCATGGTTCTGGGGACTACAGTTCCTTTGTCTTCCGCGTTCCGATTCGGTAAGGAGCGCTTTGGAGTTGGAGCTCGTATCCTTGTCTTTCCGACACACCTCCTCATCCAGCAAGCTCAACTTGATTCTTGCTAGGGATAACTGTTTTACTTCTGGCCCGACGTTGCCCAAAGTGACAACCAACATCTCCTAGCTATCCGGGAGGGAACTGAGCACGAGCAGTGCTAGTACCTCATCGGCGAGAGGTACTTCCAACGATGATACCTAGTGAATCAGCCCCTGGAAGGCATTCATGTGCTCCGCCATACGATCTGGCATGTGACTTCGTGTCCACTTGACACAGATCGGTATGCACCAGCTCCAGTGGTGCATTATGTCTCATCAATGGCCTAGAGCGGAAGGAGGTCCGGTTTTGCTTACCGGCCAGGCAATCGGTGCACCTCTCAAGGTGCACGTCTTTCACCGGAATGAGGTTGTCTTCGGCTAGCCTCCTCATCCCCTTCTCGCTCATGTGACACAATCTCTTGTGCCACAGCTCACCGGTAGTGTCGGAAGCAACATTCACTTCTTCCGGGCTTAAGCGGGCATTCATCAAGTACAAGGTGTTGACCTTCTTGGCCCGAGCCACTATCAGGCTCCCCTTCCTGAACTTCATGACACCGTTCCGGATGTTACCCATGTAGCCTTCATCAACTGAACTATTGAAGCACGTTAATTTTGTACAAAATTAGGTATCTCATTACCATTTATATCTCAATTGGTTGTCACCGGCACAAGATATGTAGTTTAGGTTGAAATGAATGGAACCTCCAACTCATGCACTTATTTTTATTGAAAAAATATTACTGCTTCCCTAAATTTAATTTGTAATGTTTTTTAACAAGGATTTGTTGACTCTCAAGGAACGCAAGCACTAATCTTAAGTTTAGCACGATTAATTTTGGACTACCTTTCTCGTGCATAAATTATTTATTTTTTCTGAATAAAGTAGTAGGTCCCGAGTGCAAGGTCCCTTGGCCTTTTTAATTGGTAAGTCCCAATTATTTGGTTTGAGGTATTTTTTAAGTGTATTATATACACATGGAATTTCAATTTTAAAAGAGATATTGTTTTCCTTATCCGTGAATCTAAATATGCTAACCCATTGTGTCGTTACAATTTGGTGGGCTTGAACTCTTCTATTGGTTGATTGATTTTTAACTCCTCTCAAAGTTTTTGATGAGGATCTAGAGAAGGGTATACCCGTCTTTCTTTTTGAGTGCGTGTATCTTGTCAGCTAGCTTCTAATCAAATACATTCAAGATAACATGGTTTGTATTGTCATCTTGCTTTAATAACATGCGTCGATTATAAAACAAGTAACATATATATCATGTGCTTTTTAATGTAGTTCATATTTATAGGTTCAAGTACATGGGCTTAATATCTAAACTTAAAATGTCGCTCCAAGGAGGGGTCGAACCTCCGACCTTAGAGTTAACAACCATACACTCTAACCAATTGAGGAATTGAAGCATGTTAATTTTGGTAAAAATGAGGTATATCATTACCATTTAGATCTCAATTGGCTGTCCACGGCATTAATGTGCGCTTTCCGGACAGGCGGGGTCGTAGCCTAAGTACATGGGCTCGAAATGAATGGAACCTCCAACTCATGCAATTCTTATTATTGTAAAAATATTATTGTTTCCCTCAATTTAATTTGTACTTTTTTTTAACAAGAATTTGTTGAGTCTGAAGGAACGCAAGCACTAATCTTAAGTTTACCTCGATTATTTTTGGATTACCTTTCTTGCGCATAAATTATGTCTTTTTCCTGAATAAAAAAGTAGGTCCCGAGTGCAAGGCCCCTTGGCCTTTTAATTGGTAAATCCAAATTATTTAGTTTGAGATATTTTTTTAGTGTATTATATACACATGGAATTTCAATTTTAAAAGAGATATTGTTTTCCTTATCCGTGAATCTAAATATGCTAACCCATTGTGTCATTACAATTTGGTGGGATCGAACACTTCTATAGGTCGATCGATTTTTAACTTCTCTCAAAGTTTTTGCTGAGGATCCAGAGAAGGGTATATACCCGTCTTTCTTTTTGAGTGCGTGTATCTTGTCAACTAACTTCTAATGAAATACATGAGATAACATTGTTTGTATTGCCATCTTGCTTTAATAACATGCCTCGATTATAAAACAATTAACATATATTCATGTGCTTTTTTATGTAGTTCATATTAATAGATTCAAGTACATGGACTTAATATCTAAACTTGACATGACGCTCCAAGGAGGGGTCGAACCTCCGACCTTATGGTTAATAGCCATACACTCTAACAAACTGAGCTATTGAAGCACGTTAATTTTGCACAAAATTAGGTATCTAATTACCATTTATATCTCAGGCGGGAGGGGAGGTCTCGAACCTCCGACCTTATGGTTAACAGGCATACGCTCTAACCAACTGAGCTATTGAAACACATTAATTTTGCACGAAATTAGCTATCTCATTACCATTTATATCTCAGGCGGGAGGGGGGGTCTTGAGCTCAACTTTTAATGATAGCAAGCCCAAGTCATGGTTTTCCCTCAATTAGATTGAGGCTTTCTTTTAGTGTATTATATATGCATCACATTTCAATCTTAAAGTAGGACTTCTTGTCCTTATACGTGAATCCAATTTCCCTAGTCCATTCTATTGTTACAATTTTTAACTTCTCGCAATGGTTTTGTTGAGGATTCAGAGTAGGGTATACTAGTCTTCCTTTTTTAATACATGTATCTTGTTAGCTCACTTGTAATTAAATACATGACATAACGTGTTTTGTATTCTCATATTTGCTTTAATGACATACGTAGGTTATAAAACAATTGTAATATATTCATGTGCTTATTTATGTAGTTCATATTCATAGGCTCAAGTACATGGGTTTAATAGATAATCTTGACATGTCGCTCCAAGGAGGGGTTGAACCTCCGACCTTATGGTTAACAGCCATACACTCTAACCAACTGAGCTATTGAAGCATGTAAATTTTGTGTAAAATTACGTATCTCACTACCATTTAGATCTCAATTGGTCGTCACCAACAATTAATGGGCGGAAGATATGTAGTTTAGTCGGAAATGAATGGAACTTCCAACTCATGCAATTAGTATTATTGAAAAAATATAATTCCTTCCTTTAATTTAATTAGTACTGTTTTTTAACAAATATATGTTGACTCTCATGGAATGCAACCACTAATATGACAGTTATCTCAATTATTTTTGGATTTCATTTCTCACGCATAAATTATGTATTTTTTCTGAATAAAGAAGTAGCTACCGGGTGTAAGGCCCCTTGGCCTTATAATTGATAAATCCAAATTATTTAATTTGAGGCATTTTTTTAGTGTATTATATACACATCAACTTTCAATCTTAAAAGATATTTTGTTTTCCTTATCCGTGAACCGAATTCTTCTAACCCACTGTGTTGTTACAATTAGGTGGGCTCGAACACTTCTATAGATCGATCGATTTTTAACTCCTCTCAAATTTTTTGGTGAGGATGTAGAGCAGGGTATACCCATCATTCTTGTTAGCTAAGTTCTAATGAAATCCATGAGATAACCCATTTTGTCGTATTCTGATCTTGCTTTAATAACATGTGTCGGTTATAAAACAAACAACATATATTCATGTGCTTATTGAACAATCGACATATATTCATGTGCTTTTTTATGTAGTGCATATTTCTAGGTTCAAGTACATGGGGTTAATATCTAAACTTGAGATGTCTCTCCAAGGAGAGCTTGAACCTCCGACATTATGGCTAACAACCATATGCTCTAGCGAAATGAGCTCTTGAACTATGTAAATCTTGCTAAAAAATAATGTTTTTCATTACCTTTTCTGATACTTGGTAATATAGAATTGTTGATGCTAGATAAAAGCAATCAATAATCCTATATTTAGCTCACTTACTTTGAGATTTGTTTTTTTTCCACAATAACTATGTCTAGTTTGTGAATAAAGAAATAGCTCCCTAGTGCAAGGTTCCTTGTATTTTGAATTTTTTAATACGAATTGTCTATTCCAAATGATTTGAAACTCAATTTGTTGGACTATCTTTTGTAAATGGGAATGTTGAAGAATTTTCTAAGTGGTGTTATATTAATAAGGTGCTTTTGTAACTTAGTTGGTTAGAGCACTTGTTTCCTAAGCTAGAGGTCTTGAGTTGAACTCTCAATGAAAGCAAGCCCAAGTCATGATTTTCCCTCATTTAGGTTGAGGCGTTTTTTTAGTGTATTATATATGCATCATATTTCAATCTTAAAATAGAACTTGTTGTCCTTATCCATGAATCCAATATTCCTAAACCATTCTATCGTTACCATTTTTAACATCTCGCAATGGTATGACTGAGGATTCAGAGCAGGGTATACAAGTTTGTCTTCCTTTTTTAATACATGTATCTTCTTAGCTCACTTGTAATTAAATACCTGACATAACGTGTTTTGTATTCTCATCATTGCTTTAACGACATACATAGGTTATAAAACAATCATAATATATTCATGTGCTTATTTATATAGTTCATATTCATAAGCTCAAGTACAGGGGTTTAATAGGTAATCTTGACATGTCGTTCCAAGGAGCGGTTGAACCTCGGACCTATGGTTCGGCCTTCACTTCCTCGTCACCACCTTCCGTCTCTTGGGTCTCACGTTTGCTTTCGGACGCATCTGCCCAAGTCTCCCAAACGAGTGTGGAGAAAGTTTCGACATGGCAATCCACCATTGACTCGTTCATAGCCATCTCTGACTCGATGTCATTTTTCGTGGCTATTTCCTGAATCATGTCGGCCTCACACTTTTTATCTCCCTCGATTATGGAAGCTTTGCTCATGCTAGCACCTTCATCACTTGATGTTTCAGACACGATGTGTGTTCTGAAACATTTGTCTTCCCTTGAAGTAGCATTCGCCATCCTTAATTCATTTGTTTCATTCTTCATCTTTGTTTCTTTGCAAGACGAGAAGGCGTCTTGTTCCACACTTTCTCCCGTGGTGCTGTTGTACCGAACGTGGGCCTTTGTATCGAGCGTAACATTAATCAACATTTGTTGGGAGGCCTCTGCTTCCTCAATTACCATTTGCTTCAATTTTGGCTCCTTTTGAAGCTTCTCTTCAGCATCATCTTGCACCTTTAAGTTCTCTAATGCTTCTCTAATTAAGGCTTCTATATTGAGTATCTAATCTTCCCTCTTCAAGCTCTCTTCTTTAGGTGGTAGTTTGTAGTTGCTTCCCGTCCTCCTTTCACCATCCGTCATGGGTTGTGTTTTTGCTGATGAGAATCTTGTCTTCCTCTTATCGTGCAGTTGACATACTCTTTCCACTTTCGTCCAATCCTCGGTGAGGCCATTTGCACCATCATCATCCTCAAGTCAAACTTCAATGGCCTTCCTTTCCTTCCGATCGATTGACTTCACAAACATTAGGACTTTTCCCACCCCAACCAATCTTTGATCCCGCTTCGAGAGTTGTGCAAAGCAACACTCGAACTCAATGAAAGCATGCATGGCACTTTGGTGGGTCTTTAATGATGATACCCATTGGTCGAACTCGTATAGTTTGCATCTCTTCGGCTCTTTGTATCTATATGCCTCCATGAGATATCCTCCTGCTGCCTCGTTTCACGTCGGGTTCACCAATGTCGCGAAGTTTCGCATGCGTGTGTCGCTCGAATGGGACCGCCACGGCCTTGGACTGGGGAGACAAAAGAAGTGAGGATAGTGGGAAATTCGCCACCACGATTAGCAAATGTTTAAGGAGAATACACATGAGGTTAGGGAGAAATGTAGACAACAATACACAAGAGTTATGTTGTAAAAATTAGGGTTTGTACAACGGTTCAGTTAGATACCATGATTTAGGTGATTCTTTTACATAGAAATAGTTTCATCTTATTCAAAAACGGCTAATCAACACACAAGGGGCTGAAAATAATCTGATGAAGGCGACTCTAGTGGGCTCCGAGCTCGACTACTTCCGACGGCTATGTTGCCACGATTCGGATTAGCTCTCGTGCCACTACAACCTCTCTTCCGCAACCGGCCACCAAGTTTACTACCATGGAGATGTTGAATAAGTCATTGTATAAGGAACTCAAACCCAAACCCTAGCTCACAAATGGATGCAAAATTCACAACCCTAAAACTCATAAGAAAGATGAACCCTACACGCTCATAAGGAACATAAAACCCTAAACCTCGGGTTATGTTGAGGAGAAAGATAGAAAAGTAGAAAGAAGAAGCTCTAAAACCCTAACCCTACAAGAAAATGAAGAAGGAAAAAGGGATAAGGAGAAAGGGAGGTTACGAAACCCTGACCCAAGAAGAAGATAAGAAGATGATGAAACCCTAGTGGTACACCCCTAAGGCAAAATGGGCGACCCCATGGTAAGCCCTATTCCTCCCCTCTTATAGAGGAAAGAGGCGCCTATTTTAACATTACATGCTCTTTTTTTCCCTTTACCACAAAAATGGAACGGGAGCAAAATACTCTTTAATTCATCACAAGAGAGACTCGAATTCTACACCTCCCCATGTATACTTATAATCCCTAACCACTAAGCTACTACAACTTTATATTTATTATTATATTTTCATTCGTATATTAATTTATGAGATGTGCGTGAAGCTTCACTTTTTCTCACACTACACACTCCACACCACGACATCCACCCCCACCAAACCGCACATCCTCCGGCATGTGCCAAAAAATAGATGTGGTGGGGCAAAAGGTTGTCACCTTTTCTTTTCTTTTCCTTCATTGCGCCTTGTCCGTGTGAATCCACCATCGTCTTTCACATCATCTCCATGAAATCTTCTTCGTCCGTCTTTGTCCTCCCCTACCGCTCTTTCACGTCGGGTTCACCAAAGATGTCGCGAAAATACGACGAGGATACGTGAACTTGAGGCAAGACCCCGGGGCCTCCGACCAGAGAAGATCAGATTCGTGTGTTTATGTACTAAGAATTAATCGAAATAAGAAAGATTGACAAATTTCATTAACAAAGGAAAAGAAAGATTACAATCAATCCCAAGATTGGGATTACAAAAGTTTTAGCTTATGGAGATCACTAGAATAATAGATTAGAAGAAACCAAATATGGATTCAATAGAAATTTTAGGGTTTTGAGCTTCGATAAGAAATTAGGGTTTTTGAGTCTTATAGCTTCCATAGGGAAAATTAGAATTAGGTTATACGAGAGATATGGTTTCCGTAGGGAAAATTAGGGTTTTTGAGTCTTATAGCTTCCGTAGGGAAATTTAGGGTTTTTAGTGTTATGGCCTCGATAAGATAAGAGAGCTAAGAAGGAAAAGAAAATAAAAATATGGAGAGAGCATGAGGGTAGGAAAAAAATGGAATTTTATATAGAGTTCTCCGTTGATCATTGCCTTCAATGTTACTTTGCATGTCCACTTTTAGTTGCATCCATTTTTAGTTGCATGACTTTTTCTTTTGGTTGCATGCAGCTGTCCACATGACCTTTACTTTACTTTACTTTAGTTTACTTTAATTAGCCACATGATCCTATAATCCGTTCGTCTCGATTGCTGCCCATCCAATCAGTTCGGTCCGCGTCCAACCTCGTCCGGTCGCAGGTTCCGCTTGATTTCCGACACCATCCGATTGCCGATTTCTCCGGTTCCGATTTGCTTACCAGCCGGTTCCGTATTGCTTACCAGCTAGTTCCAATTTGCTTACCGGCTGGTTCCGAATTGCTTACCGACCGGTTCCCGTTTGCTTACCGATCAATTCTGGTTTGCTTACCGGCCGGTTCTGGTTTGCTTATCTACCGGTTCCGGATTGCTTATCGGCCTATTCCGGTTTGCTTACTAGCCGATTCCGGTTTGCTTTTTGGTTTGCTTACTTACGGGTCTCGGTTTGATTACCGGCCGGTTCCATTTTGATTACCAGCAAGTGCCGGTTTGCTTACCGACAAGTTCCAGTTCCATTTTATTGCCAGTCAGTTTTTTTGGGAACTTGGCCACATTCATCCATCTAGACAAAGTGGCCAAAGTGCTCTTAACACAAATGAAAAAATGAGGGATCTCAATGTGCTTATATAGCCAGGGCCTTAAGTTTCCTATCTATGTGGGATACTTCAAAATTCTATTTTCCCTATCTTCTCAAGCTTCATGTCTACCTGACTTGATATGTAGTTGTCTATTTTGTATGTAGTAAAATACGTATTGAAACTCTTGAGTACATCCATATTTCTATAACAAGCTACTAATCTAATCTAAAATAAAATTTTCATTATTTTTTTACATAGTTTTCATATCGTGTGTGAAAAACCACATGACATCGCGCATAAATTATTTCTTTTTTCTCAATAAAGAAGTAGCTATCAGGTCCAAGGCCCCTCGGCCTTATAATTGATAAATCCAAATTATTTAATGTGAGGCATTTTTTTAGTGTATTATATACACATTGAATTTCAATCTTAAAAGAGATTTTGTTTTCCTTATCCGTGAATCGAATTCTTCTAACCTATTGTGTCGTTACAATTTGGTGGGCTCGAACACTTCTATAGATCGATCGATTTTTAACCCCTCTCAAATTTTTTGGTGAGGATGTAGAGGAGGGTATATCCGTCATTCTTGTTAGATAAGTTCTAATCAAATCCATGCGATAACACGGTTTGTATTCTCATCTTGCTTTAATAACATGCGTTGATTATAAAAAGAACAACATATATTCATGTGCTTTTTTATGTAGTTCATATTTATAGGTTCAAGTACATGGGGTTAATATCTAAACTTGAGATGTCTCTCCAAGGACGGCTTGAACCTCCGACCTTATGGCTAACAACCATACGCTCTAGCGAAATGAGCTCTTGAACTACGTAAATCTTCCACAAAATAAAGTTTTGCATTACCTTTTCTGATATTCGGTAATATAGAATTTATGGTGCTAAATAAAAGCAATCAATAATCCTATATTTAGCTCACTTACATTTAGATTTGTTTTTTTTGCACAATAACTATGTCTAGTTTGTGAATAAAGAAATAGCTGCCAAGTGCAAGGTTCCTTGTATTTTGAATTCATTAATACGAATTGTCTATACCAAATTATATGAAACTCAATTTGTCGAACTATCTTTTGTAAATGGCAATGTCTAAGAATTTCATATCTGGTGTTTACATTAAGAAGGTGCTTTCGTAGCTTAGTTCGTTTGAGCACCTATTTCGTAAGCGGAAGGTCTTGAGTTCAACTCTCAATGAAAGCAAGCCCAAGTCATGGTTTTCCCTAATTTAGGTTGAGGTGTTTTTTAGTGTATTATATATGCATCGTATTTCAATCTTACAATAGAACTTGTTGTCCTTATCCATGAATCCAATTTTCCTGAACCATTCTATCGTTACAATTTTTAACTTGTCGCAATGGTTTTGCTGAGGATTGAGAGCAGGGTGTACTCGTCTTCCTTTTATAATACATGTATCTTGTTAGCTCACTTGTAATTAAATACATGACATAAGGTGGTTTGTTTTCTCATCTTTCCTTTAATGACACACGTACATTATAAAACAATCAACATATATTCATGTGCTTTTTTATGTAGTTTATATTCATAGGCTCAAGTACATGGGTTTAATAGGTAATCTTGACATGTCACTCCAAGGAGGGGTTTAACCTCCGACCTAATGTTTAACAACCTATTGAAGCATGTAAATTTTGTATAAAATTAGGTATCTCTTTACCATTTAGATCTCAATTGGTCGTCTCATTTAGATAGATCGATTTTTAACTCTTCTCAATTTTTTTGGTGAGGATGTAGAGCAAGGTATACCCATCATTCTTGTTAGCTAAGTTCTAATGAATTTCATGCGATAACCCATTGTGTCGTATTCTGATCTTTCTTTAATAACATGCATCGGTTATAAAAGAAACAATATAGATTCATGTGCTTATTGAACAATCACCATATATTCATGTGCTTTTTTATGTAGTTCATATTTATAGGTTCAAGTACATGGGGTTAATATCTAAACTTGAGATGTCTCTCTAGGAAGGGCTTGAACCTCCGACCTTATGGTTAACAACCGTATGCTCTAGCGAAATGACTTCTTGAACTATGTAAATCTTGCACAAAATAAAGTTTTTCATTACCTTTTCAGATACTTGGTAATATAGAATTGTTGATGCTAGATAAAAACAATCAATAATCCTATATTTAGCTCACTTACTTTTAGATTTGTTTTTTTTCCACAATAACTATGTCTAGTTTGTGAATAAAGAAATAGCTCCCTAGTGCAAGGTTCCTTGTATTTTGCACCATGATAACATCAAGCACTATTGCCTCAGTGCATTGCTCAATTTAAGCAGCTAATACATTCTTCTTCATGTGGAATTGGCTACCACCATTGCCTTGTATATTCCATGTTAGCAAGGTAAGATTCATTCCAGCATATATCGTGCCTCTTTAGTGGCCCAACCAATGCAGTTTTAGCTTCTACTATGTTCGCTAAGATCATATCTTGGAGATTATCGTCTTCTAGCTTCTACTAGGTTCGCTATACCACGAATTCCGTGATCATTTGAGACAGCTTCCTAAATTTCACATTTATATAGCATATGCCTTGCTCATTCGCCTTGCCCGAGCTCCATAGCATGGCATCTTTCCATTGTGTTTTCATTTCCACACTTATTGCGGTACCATATGTTGAATCTACATGAGCACCCATTTGTTGTTCCAACCATTCCGAGTGCTTCTTCTCTGTTGTGGGGCTCTTTATTTCCTACGAAGATCGACAAAATTAGAAACATCTACCTTGGGAGTTGGACCAATACATGGTCGGCAGCTACAGGGGACAAACATATTCATGGGGGAGTACTCATAGCAATGAAAGCTAAGTATAATGCAAGATTCACAGGTAGGCTGTCTATATAAGGATAAAAACACAAATATGGGCACTTGGGCATACTGAACATATATGCCCCAAATTTTGCTACTGAAAGAAAGGAATTCTGGTTGCAACTACTGGACAAGAAATCGGATGCAGATCTGTGGATCATTGGAGGAGATTTTAAGATGGTGGAGCAACAAGAAGATAGAAGCGGAAATGCAAATGGCATGGTGCAAGGGGCGGAAAAAGATGCATGGGATAAGTTTTGTTTAGCATATAATGTGATAGACTGTTGGAATGCATCTAACTTTCAGATGCAAAAAGAAAAATCTCTTCTATACTTTAGAGTAGAAGGAAGCGTTCATGGGAGAACAATATCCAGGTTGGACAAATGGTATTTGGACCCTCGGCTCATAAATATGAAAGGCAAATGCATAATTTGTTCTGGAACGATGTTCTCACACCGTGCATCTGTCCTGTTACATATAAAAGAAAACATTCGATGCAATCCACATAATGTGAAGGTGAGCAAGGAGTTGGTCATGGACAATAAATGGACTAATGATATAAGAAGACTATGGTCTAATGTCAAATTGATGTATCATGATCCCGCTCATGAGCTGGTTGGGAAAATTGAGCAATGTGCATGTTTCTTTAAGAAGAAAGCAACTGAAATTAGAAAGGAGATGAAGGAGAAACTACAGAAAATGCAATGGACACTCGCTTTTAAGAGAACAATACCCGAATAATGTATGGATTGAGGCCCAACTAGAGGAGGCAAAATGCAAACTAGATATGTATCAGAAGCTAAGGACTACTAATGCCTATCGTAGTAAAGCAGTAAATTGGATGAGGGTAGGAGACTGTCTTACGAAAGTTTTTTGGAGCTGTAAAATGCAAAGGCTCCGGGACCCAACCTTCATGTTTGAAAAAGACAGATGGCACAATGACCACGTGCGCGGAGGAAATGCTTGAAATGGCCACGAGCTATTATATGCAACTACTGAATGTATGCAATGAGGAACATATTGAGCTAGATGCCTTTAGAAATATAATAAATAGGATACCGAAGAGAGTTTTAGCTCAGATGATGGACTGTCTAAATACCCCTATTTGTATACAAGAATTGTGGAATGCAATTTCAGATATGAACAAACAAAGCTATGCAGGCATTGATGGACTCCCTATATATTTTTACATCAAATGTTGGGATCTAATTAAGGATGACATGTTGGAAGGGATGCAATACATTATGGCTGAAGGTTTAATGCCTCTGACAATGTGTCGAGGAATGCTTTATTTAATTCTCAAGGATGGGAAAGATCTAACTATGCTTGATAATTGGCGACCTTTGACGATTCTCACTAATGCCTTTAAGATCATGGCTAAAGTTGTAAGTAGTCGATTGACAACGGTCCTAGGGGACATAATACATACAACGCAAACTGGCTTCCTCGAAAACTGGACCATTGTTGACTGTTACCCGGCCGGCAAAGAAGGCTTAAGGATGTCCAGACCAGAGTGTGAAAGGAATAGTTTATTCGGGAACTGTTATAATTATTTTATTAATATGGACGGACAGACCGGAATCGGTATGCCGATCCGGATCCGGACCGATTCCGAATAGGTGCCGGTTGGCACCGTTTTGTACTTCGCACCGGAGACCTATATAAAGGCCCGGTTACAATGTAATGGACAACGGATAATTAATAGAACTTATTGCCTTAACCTTTCAGTATTGATTACCGTTCTGTACTCATTGTTATATCTTACGCGTGTTAATGAGGTATTGCTAAGTAACCAATTAAGGTCTAATTAAGCGTTGTGTCGTAAGTCATCTGGCTGTAACACCCTTTGGTGAAGTGTCTTAAGTGGACACCCTGTGTTAGGCTATTGTCCGGCCCTAGGATTAACACAGTTTTTGGCGACCATGATTCCTGCACAATCGCAGTGAACAACGACGGGAATGGATGACTAGGCCAACAAACGACCCGGTTACGGAGAGAGCACGAAGACTTGCTGAACAGCGAAGGCGGCGAGATTCTTTCCAGCAAGCAACGGCAGAAATCCGATCAGATCGATCATTTTCCAAAGTGATCCGGAAAGTGGCGGAGGAGTCGCTCCGTCTGCAACAAAACGCCTACCCGGACGAAGGAAGCAGCTTAAGCAGTCTCCGGGAAGCGGAATCCCTTCTCTAGGCCTTGGCCAGAAGAGACGGCGAATCCGAAGCATTTTCAGCACTAGAATCGGATTCGGAAGGGGGTTAGAGCGCGCACACGAACTATCGCAGTAGTAACGACACCCCAGGAGAACTGGAGGACGAGGAGTCGAATACATTACCGACACCGGAACAAGAGTTGTCAAACCAAGAACCACCGGCACTAGACGTGGAGCAACCTCCGGACACGGAAGAAGACAAAGAAAGACCTCCAACACCGGAAGTCGAGCTGGCCACATCAAAGGAAGACCGGCAAAGACCTCCGACGCCGACGGAACAACAGGAAAGACCATCGACACCACCAGCCCGCGTACCGACACCGGACGACGACATGCCGTTCCAGTACTCCAAGTATAGAGATGACCCGGACACGGAGGCTCATGTTCACGCGTTTCAACAAACATGGGAGGCGAACCATGTGTCAAAACGGTTAACTGCGGCCGAAGAGGAACGATCTAAGATAGCCGAATTCGGCGTGACATTGGAAGGACCGGCCGCCAGATGGCATCGGACGCAGGACCCCAGCACCATCACCACCTTTGCGGACCTGAAAGATAAATTCTTGCACTTCTTTCAGAAGGAGGTGGACTAGAGAGAAATGGTGGGCCTATTTTATACCATCCGGCAGGACCCTGGGGAGAGCATTTCGCAGTTTGTCATCCGGTTTCAACGGATGCACAGTCAGCTTACCCAAACACCTCCGGAGGAAGAAACACGGGCTATATTCTTAGCCGCGCTCCAGGAACCTCTATGAACGGTATGCACAGTCATCGGCTTTTGCACAAGCACCGTCGATCAGGTCATCGACCAGGTTAGAGAAATGGAGAAAACGAGCTCTTGGCTAACAATGGGAGCCCTCCAACGAGTGTTACCAACAGATGAGGATCTCCGGTTCCGGCAAGCAATCCAATGCACGACTTGCTTGAATTTCGGACACTCGGCACTGGAGTGCACCATGCGGACGCACTACTTACTTTACCAGTCTACGAGCCATACGATGGACCGGTGCGAATATAACTTATTGAATCGGCAAGCACCTCCAGTCCGGCAAATCGAGCCACGTAGCAGCCGTGACGAAGAAGACAAACGTTGGCGGCGAGAGGAGCGATATCGAGTGGCACAGGATGTCCGGTACGGCGATCAACGAGACAACTATGACCGGTGCGACAGATATGACAGGTATCGAGATTACAATGGACGGTACGAGCATTACAACCGGGATCACTCCCCCAGGTATCACCAACGACGGGAAGATTACAGGAGATATGACGACCAACCCCATCAAGGGTACCGCAACAAAAAGAACTTCAATAAAAAACGGCATTTCAAAAAAGGGAGCCACCCACGTGATACCGTAAGAGGTAAGGCAAAGAAGGCCGGAAAATATGGCATGCGGTGACACAATGGCTCACCCTATTGGCGCCACCTGTCGAGCCCGTCCAGACCAAGAAACGGGGAAGAGCAACGGACGGCACCCCGAAACCTGCTTCAAAACGGCAACACCTGTTAGCCTCCAAGGCCACTAAGGGGAAGACGGCTGACGCAGAGAAGGCGGCAAAGGAGTGTGCCAGCCGGAAGCTGCCGACGGACACACACGAGGAGACACCGGCACGGGCCTTGAAGAGCCCACTCCATCGACCGGTACAGCAAGAAATGGACACCTTGGCGGCAAGAATGAATGTCGAGACTCAAAAGGAGGAAACGAAGGAAGCGCCTACGGAGCACCTCCAGCGGCGGCCGGTGAAGAGGACCGCAGAATCAGCCGGGAAGCGTTCGGACCCATAGAAGGATGGAACGCCTGCAACCCACAATGAGAATCCCATGCCAACGGAGGCACCGGAACCGGTGCGGATGGAACCGGTCATAGAAGTCCTTGCACAAAAAGCAGCACCGGCAAGCCCCGTAACTCAAGAGCCGGTTATACAAATGCTAACCTCCTTAGCCGACCAAGAACAAGTAGAACAAGTGCGGCCAGCCAAAACACAACCGGAACCTGAACGGCAAAGTGGTCAGTAGGTAGAGCCGGAATTGCCGTTCGACGCAGAAAGGCGGGACCAGCCACCGGCAAGTGAACCCATCAGCCAACCCGTCGTGCAAATGCAACAACAGGGCACCATCAGCCAATGGCTCCGGTGGATAGGAGAACGAATTGCCAGAGTAGTTGGATACGTAGAGGCGGAAGAACGAGCGCAGATGGAACGGTTGCTAGTCACAACCGATGAACTAGAGACGGCCCGGTCAAGGATCTGGTGCCTCGAACAAGACTTGGATCGGGTCACAGAAGACATGGCCAAAATGGCCTTAACCACAACACAGATCGAAGCACCGGTGACTCCGGTGGATGTACATACGAACAAGACCCCGGAGATAGAAACTGTTCTGGAGAAAGATGTTGCGCAAGCCCAAGAGCTTGCTGATTTAAGAGACGAACTTGCCGCACAAGAAGTATTACGGAGCCGCGAACGCGACTTGAAGAAGGCAGCCGAAGAATAATTAAAGAAGACTACTGAGAACCTCCGCCGGGCAGAGGAAAACCTGCGTAAAGGACATCAACCTTACGACCGGCTAAAGGAGGAAAAAGAGAAATTGCTACAGGAGAAAGACAAGCTGCGACGGATGGCGAGACGGAAATCGAAAGGTTGAAGGAAGAACTCCGTCAACAGAAGGACCAGGAGGACCGCGCGCGCCGGTAGATCAACGAGAGGTTGAAGCAGAAGACCGATGGTTTTGATCATTTGCACCGGGACTACAAGCAGCTGGACGCGGAGTATAAGCAACAACAGGAAAGGATGGCCGAGCTCCGGCAAGAAGTTGATAGGGCCACAACGGCACTCGCCTACGAATGAGCTGAGAATTCAAAGCTATTGGAGGAAGCGGTAATGGACCGGATGGAGCTCCACAAGCAGAACCATGAAGAAAAGGAAAGAGCGACAATGATGTTACAGAGGTTGCAAACAACCTATCAAAGTCAATTGTTGCATTATAGGGAGCAGGAGGCGGACACGGTCAGAATCATCAAGCAAATGAAAGAGGAGCAACAATCCCCAGAGAACAAATCACGGATGGGAACCGAACGGATCCAGTGCATCCTCCGGGCATGGCTCACCAAGACCAAACACTTGATTGACGAGAGCTCTGTGCAATGGTGGACGAAATGGGAGCAGAATATGGCGGAACTCCAATTGCTCAGGGTGGACGTGGAAAACCGGCGGAAGGAAGGTGACAATTGTTATACGCTGACATCGGAGGACTTCACCACCATAAGGGATGAGCTGGCCGAAGATTTCACAGCCCTGGCGGATGAACAATTGGTGCAGGTCTGGCAACTCTTAGCTCAACTGGATGACGATCGGCTGGAGGCTCAAATCCAATTTGAGAGCTATGAGCAGTCCTGGCTCCGGGAAGAAAAAGCAAGAAAGCCGGGAATGGTCAACCATAGTGATGAGGAACCGTTGCCGGTACAAGGACCAGACGGGGACCAGGCCGGGGTTAGTCAGCCAGCGACAACTCCGACGGAGGAAACAATGAAGGAAACGCCGGTGCCAGAGCGACAAACGGAGCAGCAGCCTCAAACGTAGAAGGACAAATGGAGCAGCCACCACAGCAGCCACAAACGGAACAACAGCCACAACATCAACAACAGATTCCCGACGAGCCATTGGAAATTCTGGAGCAAAGCATTCTGGATAGTTTGGACGAAGAGTAGCAGGGCCAGATAATGGGTTCGACGTACAAGGTATTGTCCCACGGGCGTGCCATGTGTTACCCGACCGGCAAAGAAGGCTTAAGGATGTCCAGACCAGAGTGTGAAAGGAATAGTTTATTCGGGAACTTGATGGACCGTCTAAATACCCCTATTTGTATACAAGAATTGTGGGATGCAATTTCAGATATGAACAAACAAAGCTATGCAGGCATTGATGGACTCCCTGTATATTTTTACATCAAATATTGGGATCTAATTAAGGATGACATGTTGGAAGGGATGCAATACATTATGGCTGAAGGTTTAATGCCTCCGTCAATGTGTCGAGGAATGCTTTATTTAATTCTCAAGGATGGGAAAGATCTAACTATGCTTGATAATTGGCGACCTTTGACGATTCTCACTAATGCCTTTAAGATAATGGCTAAAGTTGTAAGTAGTCGATTGAAAACGGTCCTAGGGGACATAATACATACAACGTAAACTGGCTTCCTCGAAAACTGGAGCATTGTTGACAATGTGATAACTTTCTGGGAGTATTCAGCATGGGCAGAGGAGCAAGGAGTGGACCTAGCAGTAATGTTACTCGATTTCGAAAAAGCATATGACAGGATCTCATGGGAATTCCTAGAAGCAGTGATGGATGCCCTAGGCTTCGAGCAGCAATGGATTCTTGGATTGGCTGCCTTTTATAGGGATACTTCCAGCCAGGTTTTAATGGCTAGAAGCTTAGGGAAGAGCTTTACGATGACACGATCGATACACCAAGGATGCCCATTGGCCCCGTACCTATTCATTATTGCAGCAGAAGCATTGCATTATCATATTAGTGATAGATATTGGCAAATACAAGGCCTTCCCCTACCCAATGATGCAAGAATGATGCTTGATACAAAATATGTTGATGATACAACAATCTATGTTAAGGGGGATGCAAACAACTTGGACAGACTAAAAAGTGCAATAAATGAGTTTTGTAGGGGGTCGGGTGCGAATATAAACTGGAATAAATCAGTGGGCATTTGAATTAGCAATAAGCCTGTGGTAAATTGGGCTCTAGACCCTAATTTCAGATGGTTGAGGAGAGGAGAAGCTACTAGATACTTGGGTTTCAAAATCAAGATGGACGTTGATCGCTCAGAACACTACACTCTACTGGTGGACAAAATAAAAGCGAAGTTAATATGGTGGAATGCAAGAAAACTATCCTTTGCAGCCAAGATTGTGATTGCAAATCAGGTTCTAATGGCCACAATATGGCATATTGCGGCATGTTGGATAATCGCACCCAAGTCGATGAAATTGATAAACTGGTTGATCAGAAATTTCTTATGGGGGGGCATCGAGGAAAAACATGCTTGTGCAAAGGTTGCATGGACTACACTCATAAAAGATAAAAGTGAAGGTGGGGTGGGACTAATAGATCTTGTGGTGCAAACGAAGGCCTTGCTAGGCAAATTGGTGGTCAGGAGCTTGCAACCACCTGAGGCACCTTGGAAAATTCTCTGGAGATGCAAATGGAAGATGTGGTTGCCAAGACATGGTGGAAGTTGGCCAAGTAGCGCTTTCTGGGGGTTTGTGCCTGAAATGCGACCCAAATACCGGGGATGTACATAGAGTATATGTGTTGTTGGAATTATGAAGGCATGGAATAGAATAAGAAAGGGAATCGTTTGTAGGTGGAGAAATGATGCATATGCTCGAATGTACATGCCTATTGTTTGGAACCCATTAATTAGAGATGTGTATGGGTTGATGATAGGACAAAAAGCAGGCTTCAAATGGGCCAATTCAATCAATGCCCAAGGGAATACATTGGCAGATTGGAAGAGATTTCTATGTAATGATGTGGGCAGTCAAAAGGCTAGAATATGGAGGATAAACAGGGGTAAATGCATGCTAATGAAGATTACAGATGCCTTTGCACGTAGCGGGCAAATCTTGGAAGATGCAACCATAAGTCCCTCTGAAATGGAATGGACAGGAGTTATCGATGCTGAAAATTATCTAATTGGAATTAAGGGAACGAAAGCCGGTTCTAATGAGGCATACTACTACAAAATAGAGCATAGAAGGGTAATATGTGAGCAACCAGCCTATCAAACTGAAAGGCTGATTAGGTTGCTTGCAAAAAATGGAAAGGCTATGACAGTTGACCCCGAGCCGAGTGAGCTCAAACCAACGATAGTGTGTTGGCCGATAGAAGGGCATTCAAATAAGCTATCATGGGACCCCGCGATGTATTTCTGGATAATTCAAGGTCAAAGTGATGGTGCCAAGTTGGTGCAATTTTTCAGGTACAACACGAAAATCGAGAGGCAAATTATCCTAAAACATGAACACCAAGATATTGCAGCTCGTAAATTTTGGATACAAGAGGGCATTAGTGAAAGGAGATTAGCTAAATTCTGGAAAATGATATGGCATGACAGCGGTGACCGCAAGATAATGATGTGCTTATGGCTTATTGTGCATAGAGCCTTGCCAGTAGGGGCGTGGACTAAAAGCCCCAATGTAGACCCAAGATGTAGTGCATGTGGACAACTAGAAAGCATTTCCCGCTATCTCTGGGAATGTCATGAGGCTACGGTTGTATAGAGAAGGGCATTACGATTGCTTTGCCATGCCTCTAGCTCATTTACCCTCAATTAGGGACATGCTTGTTGGAATTACCTTGATGATGACGTAGAGAAATTTGATTGTACAGAGGGGAGAATGTAACTATTCGATTGATCGCTGGTAACAGTGCACCTAGAAGTAATGCCCAGAAGCAGAAAATTGAAGATCTATGGATGTTGCTAGCACCCATTATCATATGGAACATTTGGACCGCAAGATGTACCAGGGTGTTTTTAGAAAACAAACGTCCTCCAACAGAATCTATTAAGCTAATATGGCACATGTTAATAACTACATTGAGGGCCCAATATGAGCGGATTGATGCAACAGATGATGCTTCAGATTTAATGAGGCTAAATTTCAGAAAACAATGGTGTACTACACCGATGGCTATAGAAATTGGAGAGGATATACGATGGCAGTACGTAGTACCGAGATGGCTGTTCCCCCCTCCCATTAGATGATAGAGGGGCGTGAATGATACGACAAACATCGAGAACAAACATGTGGGCTATTTACTGTAAGATAAATAAGTGATGTAGCCCATATGGAAGTAGGTAATGTCTAAAGTTGTGTATTGTATGTCATTTTAACTAATGGAGTATATTCTACTTTAGAAAAAGAAAAGAAAAGAAGGTTCCTTGTATTTTGAATTCCTTAATACGAATTGTCTATTCCAAATAATTTGAAACTCAATTTGTTGGACTATCTTTTGTAAATGGGAATGTTGAAGAATTTTCTATGTGGTGTTTACCTTAAGAAGGTGGTTTCGTAGCTCAGTTGGTTAGAGCACTTGTTTCGTAAGCTGGAGGTCTTTAGTTCAAATCTCAATGAAAGCAAGCCCAAGTCATGGTTTTCCCTCATTTAAGTTGAGGTGTTTCTTTAGTAAATTCAAAAATTGTCTATTAAAAATTTATTTGAAACTCAATTTGTTGGACTATCTTTTGTAAATGGGAAAGTTTAAGAATTTTGTATGTGTTGTTACATTAAGAAGTTGCTTTCGTAGCTTAGTTGGTTAGAGCACTTCTTTTGTAAGCTGGAGGTCTTTAATTCAAATCTCAATGAAAGCAAGCCGAAGTCATGATTTTCCCTCATTTAGGTTGAAGTGTTTCTTTAGTGTATTATATATGCATCGTATTTCAATCTTAAAATAGAACTTGTTGTCCTTATCCGTGAACCCAATATTCCTAAACCATTCTATCATTACCATTTTTAACATCTTGCAATGGTTTTGCTGAGGATTCGGAACAGGGTATACTCGTCTTCCTTTTTTAATACATGTATCTTGTTAGCTCACTTGTAATTAAATACATGACATAACGTATTTTGTATTCTCATCTTTGCTTTAATAACATGCGTAGGTTATAAAACAATCATAATATATTCATGTAGTTCATATTCATAGGCAAGCTCAAGTACATGGGTTTAATAGGTAATCTTGACATGTCACTCCAAGGAGGGGTTGAACCTCCGACCTTATGGTTAACAGCTATACGCTCTAACCAACTGAGCTATTGAAGCACATTTACTTTGCACAAAATTAGATCTCTCATTACCATTTACATCTCAATTGGTCGTCCCCGGCAATTAATGTGCGCAAGATATGTAGTTTAGCTTGAAATGAATGGAACCTCCAACTCATCCAATTATTATTATTGAAAAAATATTATTGCTTCCCTCAATTTAGTTTGGAATGTTTTTTAACAAAGATTTGTTGACTCTCAAGGAACGCAAGGACTAATCTCAAATTTAGCTCAATTACTTTTGGATTTTGTTTCTCGCGCATAAATTATGTCTTTTTTCTGAATAAAGAAGTAGCTATTGGGTGCAGGGCCCCTTGGCCTTATAATTGATAAATCCAAGTTATTTAATGTGAGGCATTTTTTTAGTGTATTATATACACATCGAATTTCAATCTTAAAAGAGATTTTGATTTCCTTATCTATGAACCGAATTCTGCTATCCCATTGTGTCGTTACAATTTGGTGGGTTCGAACAATTCTATAGATCGATCGATATTTAACTCCTCTCAAATTTTTTGGTGAGCATGTAGGGTAGGGTAAACCCGTCATTCTTCTTATCTAAGTTCTAATGAAATGCATGTGATAACATGGTTTGTATTCTCATCTTGTTTTAATAACATGCATCAATTATATAAAGAACAACATATATTCATGTGCTTTTATATGTAGTTCATATTTATAGGTTCAAGTACATGGGGTTAATATCTAAACGTGAGATGTCCTTCCAAGGAGGGCTTGAACCTCCGATCTTATGGCTAACAACCGTACACTCTAGCGAAATGAGCTCTTGAACTACATAAATCTTTGCTTGAACTAGCTCACTAGTAATTAAATACATGACATAATGTGTTTTGTATTCTCGTCTTTACTTTAATGACATACATAGGTCATAAAACAATCATAATATATTGAAGTGCTTTCTTATGTAGTTCATATTCATAGGCTCAATCAAGTACATGGGTTTAATAGGTAATCTTTACATGTCGCTCCAAGGAGGGGTTGAACCTCCGACCTTATGGTTAACAACCATACGCTCTAACCAACTGAGCTATTGAAGCATGTAAATTTTGTATAAAATTAGGTATCTCATTACGCTTTAGATCTCAATTGGTCGTCACTAGCTATTAATGGGCGGAAGATATGTAGTTTAGCCGGAAATGAATGGAACCTCCAACTCATGCAATTAGGATTATTGAAAAAATATAATTCCTTCCTTTAATTTAATTAGGACTGTTTTTTAACAAATATATGTTGACTCTCATGGAATGCAAGTAGTAATCTGACATTTATCTCAATTATTTTTGGATTTCATTTCTCGTGCATCAATTATGTGCTTTTTCTAAATAAAGAAGTAGCTACCGGGTGCATGGCCCCTTGGCCTTATAATTGATAAATCCAAATTATTTAATTTGAGGCATTTTTTTAGTGTATTATATACACATCGAATTTCAATCTTAAAAGAGATTTTGTCTTCCTTATCCGTGGACTGAATTCTTCTAACCCACCGTGCTGTTACAATTTGGTGGGCTCGAACACTTCTATAGATCGATTGATTTTTAACTCCTCTCAAAGTTTTTGGTGAGGATGTAGAGAAGGGTATTCCCATCATTCTTGGTAGCTAAGTTCTAATGAAATCCATGCGATAACCCATTGTCTCGTATTCTCATCTTGCTTTAATAACATGCGTCGGTTATAAAACAAACAACATATATTCATGTGCTTTATGAATAATTAGCATATTTTCATGTCCTTTTTTATGTAGTTCATATTTATCGGTTCAAGTACATGGGGTTAATATCTAAACTTGAGATGTCTCTCCAAGGAGGGCTTGAGTGTCCGACGTTATGGCTAACTACAGCACGCTATAGCGAAATGAATTCTTGAACTACGAAAATCTTGCACAAAATAAAGTTTTTCATTACCTTTTCTCATACTTGGTAATATAGAATTGTTGATGCTAGATAAAAGCAATGAATAATTCTATATTTAGCTCACTTAGTTTTAGATATGTTTTTTTACCACAATAACTATGTCTAGTTTGTGAATAAAGAAATACCTGCCTAGTGCAAGGTTCTTTATATTTTAAATTCATTAATCCGAATTGTCTATACCAAATTATATGAAACTCAATTTGTCGAACTATCTTTTCTAAATGGGAATGTCGAAGAATTTTATATGTGGTGTTTTTGCATTAAGAAGGTGTTTTCATAGCTCAGTTGGTTAGAGCACTTGTTTCGTCACTGGGAGGTCTTGAGTTTAACTCTAAATGAAAGAAAGCCCAAGTCATGGTTTTCCCTTATTTCGGTTGAGGTGTTTTTTTAGTGTGTTATATATGCATCGTATTTCAATCTTCAAATAGAACTTGTTGTCCTTATTCGTGAATGGTTTTGCAGAGGATTCAGAGCAGGGTATACTCGTCTCCCTTTTATAATACATCTATCTTGTTAGCTCACTTGTAATTAAATACATGACATAACGTGTTTTGTATTCTCGTCTTTGCTTTAATGACATACGTAGGTTATAAAACAATCATAATATATTTATGTGCTTTTCTATGTAGCTCATATTCATATGCTCAAGTACATGGGTTTAATAGGTAATCTTGACATGTCGCTCCAAGCAGGGGTTGAACATCCGACCTTATCGTTGAGAGCTATACGTTGTAACCAACAGAGCTATTGAAGCATGTAAATTTGGTATAACATTAGGTATCTCATTACCTTTTAGATTTCAATTGGTCGTCACCAACAATTACTATGCGGAAGATATGTAGTTTAGTTGGACATGAATGGAACCTCCAAATGATGCAATTAGTATTATTGAAAATATATAATTCTTTCCTTTAATTTAATTAGTACTGTTCTTTAACAAATATATATTGACTCTCATGGAATGAAAACACTAATCTGACATTTATCTCAATTATTTTTGGATTTCATTTTTCGAGCATCGATTATGTGTTTTTTCTAACTAAAGAAGTAGCTACCGAGTCCAAGGCCCCTTGCCCTTATATTTGATAAATCCAAATTCTTTAATTTGAGGCATATTTGTAGTGTATTATATACACATCAAATTTGAATCTTAAAAGAGCTTTTCTTTTCCTTATCCATGAACAAAATTCTTCTAACCCACTGTGTCGTTGCAATTTGGTGGGCTCGAACACTTCTATAGATCAATCGATTTTTAAATTCTCTCAAATTTTTCGGTGAGGATGCAGAGCAAGGTATACCCATCATTCTTGTTAGGTAAGTTCTAATAAAATCCATGCAATAAGCCACTGTGTCGTATTCTCATCTTGCTTTAATGACATGCGTCGGTTATAAAACAAACAACATATATTCATGTGCTTTTTTATGTAGTTCATATTTATAGGTTCAAGTACATGGGTTTAATACCTAAACTTGAGATGTCTCTCCAAGGAGGGCTTGAACCTCCGACCGTATGGCTAACAACCATACGCTCTAGCGAAATGAGCTCTTGAACTACGTAAATCTTGCACAAAATAATTATTTTCATTACCTTTTCTGATATTTGGTAATATAGAATTTATGATGCTAAATTAAAGCAATAAATAATCCTATATTTAGCGCACTTACTTTTAGATTTGTTTTCTTTGCACAATAATTATGTCTAGTTTGTGAATAAAGAAATAGCTCCCTAGTGCAAGGTTCCTTGTATTTTGAATTCAATAATACTAATTCTCTATAACAAATTATATGAAACTCAATTTGTTGCACTATCTTTTGTAAATGGGAATGTTGAAGAATTTTCTATGTGGTGTTTACATTAGGAAGGTGCTTTCATAGCTCAATTGGTTAGAGCACCTATTTAGTAAGCTGGAGATCATTAGTTCAAATCTGAATGAAAGCAAGCTCGAGTCATGATTTTCCCTCATTTAGGTTTAGGTGTTTTTTTAGTGTATTTTATATGCATCGTATTTCAATCTTAAAATAGAACTTGTTGTCCTTATTGGTGAACCCAATTTTCCTAAACCATTCTATGGTTATCATTTTTAACTTCTCGCAATGGTTTTGTTGAGGATTCGGAACAAGGTATACTCGTCTTCCTTTTTTAATACATGTATCTTGTTAGCTCACTTGTAAATAAATACAGGACATAACGTGTTTTGTATTCCCATCTTTACTTTATTGACATACGTAGGTTATAAAACAAGCATAACATATTCATGTGTATTTTATGTAGTTCATATTCATAGGCTCAAGTATATGGGTTTAATAGATAACCTTCACATGTCGCGGCAAGGAGGGGTTGAACCTCCGATCTTATGGTTAACAACCATACGCTCTAACAAACTGAGCTATTGAATCACGTTAATTCTCCTCAAAATTAGGTATCTCATTAACATTTACATCTCAATTGGTCGTCCCTGGCAATTGATGTGCGCAATATATGTAGTTTAGCTCGAAATGAATGGAACCTCCAACTCATCCAATTATTATTATTGAAAAAATATTACTACTTCCCTCAATTTAATTTGGAATGTTTTTTAACAAAGATTTGTTGACTCTCAAGGAATGCAAGGACTAATCTCAAATTTAGCTCAATTACTTTTGGATTTTGTTTCTCGCGCATAAATTATGTCTTCTTTCTGAATAAAGAAGTAATTATCGAGTGTAGGCCCCCTTGGCCTTATAATTGGTAAATCCAAGTTATTTAATGTGAGGAATTTTTTAGTGTGTTATATACACATCGAATTTCAATCTTAAAAGAGATTTTGATTTCCTTCTCCGTGAACCGAATTCTACTAACCCATTGTGTCGTTACAATTTGGTGGGTTCAAACGATTTTATAGATTTAACGATATTTAACTCCTCTCAAATTTTTTGGTGAGGATGTAGAGTAAGGTATACCCGTCATTCTTCTTAGCTAAGTTCTAATAAAATCCATGCGATAACATGGTTTGTATCCTGATCTGGCTTTAATAACATGCGTCGATTATATAAAGAACAACATATATTCAGGTGTTTTTATATGAGGTTCATATTTATAGGTTCAAGTACCTAGGATTCAAGAGCACTTCTTTTGTAAGCTGGAGGTCTTTAATTCAAATCTCAATGAAAGCAAGACGAAGTCAGATTTTCCCTCATTCAGCTTGAGGTGTTTCTTTAGTGTATTATATATGCATCGTATTTCAATCTTAAAATAGAACTTGTTGTCCTTATCCGTGAATCCAATTTTCTTAAACCATTTTATCGTTACAATTTTTAACTACTCGCAATGGTTTTGCTGAGGATTCGGAGCAGGCTATACTCGTCTACCTCTTATAATACATCTACCTTGTTAGCTCACTTGTAATTAAATACATGACATAACGTGTTTTGTATTCTCATCTTTGCTTTATTGACATACGTAGGTTATAAAACAATCATAATATATTCATGTGTATTTTATGTAGTTCATATTCATAGGCTCAAGTATATGGGTTTAATAGGTAATCTTGACATGTCGCTCCAAGGAGGGGTTGAACCTCCGACCTTATGGTTAACAGCCATACGCTCTAACCAACTGAGCTATTGAAGCATGTTAATTTGGCACAAAATTAGGTATCTCATTACCATTTACATCTCCATTGGTCGTCACCAGGAATTAATGTGCGCAAGATATGTCGTTTAGGTCAAAATGAATGGAACATCCAACTGATGCAATTATTATTATTGAAAAAATATTATTGCTTCCCTCAATTGAATTTGGAATGTTTGTTTGGAAATATATGTTCACTCAAAAGGAAGGCAAGCACGAATCTGACATTATTGCACTAATCTGACGTGATGATGTAGAGTAGGGTATACCCGTCATTCTCGTTAGCTAAGTTCTAATGAAATCCATGCGATAACATGGTTTGTATTCTCTTCTTTCCTTAATAACATGCGTCGATTATAAAAAGAACAACATATAGTCATGTGCTTTTTTATGTAGTTCATATTTATAGGTTCACGTTGATGGGGTTAATATCTAAACTTGAGATGTCTCTGTAAGGAGGGCTTGAACCTCTGAGCTTATGGCTAATAACTGTACACTCTAGCGAAATGAGCTCATGAACGCAAGCACTAATCTCAAACCGTAAACCCTTCCCTCAATTTAATTTGGAATGTTTTTAAGCAAATATATGTTGACTCAAAAGGAACGCAACCACTAATCTAACATTTATCTCAATTATTTTTGGATTTCGTTTCTCGCGCATAAATTATGTCTTTTCTCTGAATAAAGGAGTAGCTACTTGGTGCAAGGCCCCTTGGCCTTATAATTCATAAATCCAAATTATTTAATGTGAGGCATTTCTTTAGTGTATTATATACACATCAAATTCCAATCTTAAAAGAGATTTTGTTTTCCTTATGCGTGATCTTAATTCTGCTAACCCATTCTGTCGTTACAATTTGGTGGGGCTCGAACACTTCTATAGATCGATTGATTTTTAACTCCTCTCAATTTTTTTGGTGAGGATGTAGAGTAGGCTATACCTATCATTCTTGTTAGCTAAGTTTGAATGAAATCCATGCGATTACACGGTTTGTATTCCCTTCTTTCGTTAATAACATGCGTCGATTATAAAAAGAACAACATATATTCATGTGCTTTTTTATGTAGTTCATCATATTTATAGGTTCAAGTAGATGGGGTTAATATCTAAACTTGAGATGTCTCTCCAAGGAGGGCTTGAACCTCCGACCTTATGGCTAACAACTGTACGCTCTAGCGAAATGAGCTCTTGAACTACATAAATCATGCACAAAATAAAGTTTTTCATTACCTTTTTTGATACTTGGTAATATAGAATTGTTAATGCTAGATAAAAGCAATCAATAATCCTATATTTAGCTCACTTACTTTTAGATTTGGTTTTTTTCCATAATAACTATGTCTAGTTTGTGAATAAAGAAATACGTCCCTAGTGCACGATTCCTTGTATTTGGAATTCCTTAATACGAATTGTTTATTCAAAATTTATTTTAAACTCAATTTGTTCAACTATCTTTTGTAAATGGGAATGTTTAAGAATTTTCTATGTGGTGTTTATATAAAGAAGTTGCTTTCGTAGCTCAGTTGGTTAGAGCACTTGTTTCGTAAGTTGGAGGTCTTTAGTTCAAATCTGAATGAAAGCAAGCCCAAGTCATGATTTTCTTTCATTTTGGTTGAGGTGTTTTTAATATGCATCGTATTTTAATCTTAAAATAGAACTTGTTGTCCTTATCCGTGAATCCTATTTTCCTAAACCATTCTATCGTTACAATTTTTAACTTCTAGCAATGGTTTTGCTGAGGATTCGGACAAGGTCGTATTTTAATCTTAAAATAGAACTTGTTGTCCTTATCCGTGAATCCTATTTTCCTAAACCATTCTATCGTTACAATTTTTAACTTCTCGCAATGGTTTTGCTGAGGATTCGGACAAGGCTATACTCGTTTCCCTTTTATAATACGTCTATCTTCTTAGCCTACTTGTAATTAAATACATGACATTAACATGTTTTGTATTCTCATCTTTGCTTTATTGACATACGTAGGTTATGAAACAATCATAATATATTCATGTGCATTTTATGTAGTTCATATTCATAGGCTCAAATACATGGGTTTAATAGGTAATCTTGACATGTCGCTCCAAGGAGGGGTTGAACCTCCGACCTTATGGTTAACAGCCATATGCTCTAACCAACTGAGCTATTGAAGCATGTTAATTTTGCACAAAATTAGGTATCTAATTACCATTTAGATCTCCATTGGTCGTCACCAGCAATTAATGTGGGCAAGATATGTAGTTTATGTCGAAATGAATGGAACATCCAAGTGATGCAATTATTATTATTGAAAAAATATTATTGCTTCCCTCAATTTAATTTGGAATGGTTTTTTGGAAATATATGTTGACTCAAAACGAACGCAAGCACTAATTTGACATTTATCTCAATTATTTTTGGAGTGGGTTCAAGGCCCCTTGGCCTTATAATTGATAAATCCAAATGATTTAATATGAGGCATTTTTTTAGTGTATGATATACATATCGAATATCAATCTTAAAAGATATTTTGTTTTCCTTATCCGTGATCTTAATTCTGCTAACCCATTTTGTCGTTACAATTTGGTGGGGCTCGAACACTTCTATAGATTGATCGATTTTTAACTCCTCTCAATTTTTTTGGTGAGAATGTAGAGTAGGCTATACCTATCATTCTTGTTAGCTAAGTTTGAATGAAATCCATGTGATTACATGGTTTGTATTCTCTTCTTTCTTTAATAACATGCGGCGATTATAGAAAGAACTACATATATTCATGTGCTTTTCTATGTAGTTCATCATATTTATAGGTTCAAGTAGATGGGGTTAATATCTAAACTTGAGATGTCTCTCCAAGGAGGGCTTGAACCTTCGACCTTATGGCTAACAATTGTACGCTCTAGCAAAATGAGCTCTTGAACTACGTAAATCTTGTACAAAATAAAGTTTTTCATTACCTTTTCTGATACTTGGTAATATAGAATTGTTGATGCTAGATAAAAGCAATCAGTAATCCTATATTTAGCTCACTTGTAATTAAATACATGACATAACGTGTTTTGTATTCTCATCTTTGCTTTAATGACATACCTAGCTTATAAAACAATCATAATATATTTATGTCCCTTTTTATTAGTTCATATTCATTGGCTCAAGTACATGGGTTTAAAAGGTAATATTGACATGTCGCTCCAAGGAGGGGTTGAACATCCAACCGTATGGTTAACAGCCATACACTCTAACCAATTGAGCTATTGAAACATGTAAATTTTGTCTAAAATTAGGTCTCTCATTACCATTTAGATCTCAATTCGTCATCACCAGCAAATAATGTGCGGAAGATATGTACTTTAGCTCAAAATGAATGGAACTTCCAACTCCTGCAATTAGTATTATTGAAAAAAATATAATTCCTTCTCTTAATTTAATTAGTACTGTTTTTTAACAAATATATGTTGACTCTCAAGGAATGCAAGCACTAACCTTACATTTATGTCAATTATTTTTGGATTTCACTTCTCGCGTATAAATTATATGGTTTTTCTAAATAAAGAGGTAGCTACCGGGTGCAAGTCCCCTTGGCCTTATAATTGATAAATCCAAATTATTTAATTTGAGGCATTTTTTTGTGTATTATATACACATCCAATTTCAATCTTAAAAGGGATTTTGTTTTCCTTATCCGTGAACGGAATTCTGCTAACCCATTGTTTCGTTACAAATTGGTGGGCTCGAACACTTCTATAGATCGATCGATTTTTAACTCCACTCAACTTTTTTGGTGAGGATGTAGAGCAGGGTATACCCGTCATTCTTGTTAGCTAAGTTCTAATCAGAGAACGTAATATTCGTGTTCGTGGTAGCATTCAAACGTTTGAATACGTTTGGAAACGAACACGTTGGAAAGGGGAAAAATACGTGTTCCTTTTTTTTTTACTTCTCTCTCTCTCTCTCTCTCTCTCTCTCTCTCTCTCTCTCTCTCTCTCTCTCTCCTCCTCCTCATGAATCTTCTTCTGCTACTCATGATCAGAACGCCACTCATCCGCCATATCTTGGTGACCATGATTTCTCCAACAATTCTGTTGTGTCTTCGGGTATGGCTATGGCGTTCTTCTTTACAACGACTCTGCCGCCAGGCCATGGATGCAATGATCCATGGTTTCTGCTATATCTCAACCTCCTCAGTATAATTCATGGGGAGCGATGGGGAGCTCTGGGCAGTAGGTGTGGCTCATGATCGTGGAGAGGATGAGGGAGGAGATCCTTAGAGCTAGGGACATGCTCAGAGCCAACATTAATCTCAAGAACACCGTGATGATGAGCAAGAAGAACATAAGCTTGATCCACCATGTCGACGAGAATCAGATGAATCATAGTCATGGTGATCCTCATAATCAGATGAATGATAGTCATGGACCATGGTGATCCTCAAAAACAAAATCAGAATTAGAGTCATCACGATGATGGTGATGATCAGAAAAATATGAAAAATATGAAGAATCTGAGGACGACGAAGAGAAGGAAGTGAATGGTCTTGGGAATACTGCCATAGAAGTTAAAGCTTTAGCTCATAACACTTGCTCTGTCCCCCTCTTTCTCTCTCTTTCTAATGTTTAGTATTTTAAGCATTTCTAAAGTATTGAAACTACCTGCCACTCTCTTGCTCTGTCTCCCTCTTTCTCTCTCTTTCTAATGTTTAGTACTTTAATAATTTCTAAAGTATTGAAACCTATTACATGTGATTCAATCAATACCATTCTTATGTATCCAATCCAACGTTAAGATGATTTACCATACATGTATTATTGAATCATTCGCGAATGCGAATGCACGTATGATACGAATGGTTCATTCTATGGTTCTAATGAAATCCATGCGATAACATAGTTTGTATTCTCATCTTTCTTTAATAACATGCGTCGAATATAAAACAAACAACATATATTCATGTGCTTTTTTACGTAGTTCATAGTTATAGGTTCAAGTACATGGGGTTAATATCTAAACTTCAGATGTCTCTCCAAGGAGGGCTTGAACCTTTGACCTTATAGCTAACAACCGTACGCTCTAGCGAAATGAGCTCTTGAACTACGTAAATCTTGCACAAAATAAGGTTTTTCATTCCTTTTTCTGATACTTGGTAATATAGAATTGTTGATGCTAAATAAAAGCAATCAATAATCCTATATTTAACTCACTTACTTTTAGATTTGTTTTTTTGGCACAATAACTATGTCTAGTATGTGAAAATGGAAAATAGCTCACTAGTGCAAGGTTCCTTGTATTTTGAATTCATTAATATGAATTGTCTATACCAAATTATTTGAAACTCAATTTCTTAGACTATCTTTTGTAAATGGGAATCTCAAAGAATTTTCTATGTGGTGTTTACATTTCTTCAAAAAGTGCTTTCATAGCTCAGTTGGTTAGAGCACCTGTTTCGTAAGCGGGAGGTCTTGAGTTCAACTCTCAATGAAAGCAAGCCCAAGTCATGGTTTTCCCTCATTTAGGTTGAGGCATTTTTTTAGTGTATTATATATGCATCATATTTCAATCTTAAAATAGAACTTGTTGTCCTTATTCGTGAATCCAATTTTCCTAAACCATTCTATCGTTACAATTTTTAACTTGTCGCAATGGTTTTGCTCAGGATTCAGACCAGGGTATACTGGTCTTTCTTTTTTAATACATGTATCTTGTTAGGTCACTTGTAATTACAGACATGACATAGGCATACTCCTCTTTATTTTTTAATACATGTATCTTGCGAGCTCACTTGTAATTAAATACATGACATAAGGTGGTTTGTTTTCTCATCTTCCTTTAATGACACACGTACATTATAAAACAATCATAATATATTCATGTGCTTTTTTATGTAGTTCATATTCATAGGCTCAAGTACATTGGTTTAATAACTAGTCTTGACATGTTTCTGCAAGGAGGGGTTGAACCTCCGACCTTATGTTTAACAAGCATATGCTCTAACCAACTTAGGTATTGAAGCTTGTACATTTTGTATAATATTAGGCGTCACATTACCATTAAGAACTATATTGGTCCTCACCAGCAATTAATGTGCGGAAGATATGTAGTTTAGTTGGAAATGAATGGAACCTCCAACTGATGCAATTATTATTATTGAAAATTAATAATTGCTTCCTTTAATTTAATTCGTACTGTTTTTTAACAAAGATACTTTGACTGTCAAGGAATGCAAGCACTAATCTCACATTTATCTGAATTATTTTTGGATTTCATTTCTCGCGCATAAATTATGTCTTTTTTCTGAATAAAGAACTATCTACCAGGTGCAAGGCCTGTTGGCCTTATAATTGATAAATCCAAATTATTTAATTTGAGGCATTTTTTCAGTGTATTATATACACATCGAATTTCAATCTTAAATGAGATTTTGTTTTCCTTATCCGTGAACCGAATTCTGCTAACCCATTGTGTCGTTACAATTTGGTGGGCTCGAATACTTCTATAGATCGATCAATTTTTAACTCCTCTCAAATTTTTTGATGAGGATGTAGAGCAAGGTATACTTGTCATTCTTGGTAGCTAAGTTCTAATGAAATCCATGCGATAACATGGTTTGTATTCACATCTTGCTTTAATAACATGCGTCGATTATAAAACAAACAATATATATTCATGTGCTTATAGAACAATCAACATATATTCATGTGCTTTTTATATAGTTCATATTTATAGGTTCAAGTACATGGGGTTAATATCTAAACTTGATATGTCTCTCCCAGTAGGGCTTGAACCTCTAACCTTATAGATAACAATTGTACGCCTTGCCAAATGAGCTCTTGAACTACGTAAATCTTGCACAAAAAAAAGTTTTTCATTACCTTTTTTGATACTTCTTAATATAGAATTGTTGATGTTAAATAAAAGCAATGAATAATCCTACATTTAGCTCACTTACGTTCAGATTTGTTTGTTTTGCACAATAACTATGCCTAGTTTGTGAATAATGACATATCTCCCTAGTGTAAGGTTCCTTGTATTTTGAATTCATTAATACGAACCGTGTAATACAAATTATTTGAACCTCAATTTGTTGGACAATCTTTTGTAGGTGATAATGTCGAAGAATTTTCTATGTGGTGTGTACATTAAGAAGGTGCTTTCGTAGCTCAGTTGGTTAGAGCACCTATTTCCCTCAACTCTCAATGAAAGCAAGCCAAAGTCATGGTAACAAGTCCTCATTTAGGTTGAGGCATTTTTTTAGTGTATTATATATGCATGGTATTTCAATCTTAAAATAGAACTTGTTGTATTATCTGTGAATCCAATTTTCCGAAACCATTCTATCCTTACAATTTTGAGCTTCTCGGAATGGATTTGTTGAGGATTCCAATCAGGGTATAGTCGTCTTTATTTTTTAATACATGTATCTTGTTACCTCACTTGTAATTAAATACATGACATAACGTGGTTTGTATTCTGATCTTAGCTTTAATGACATACGTAGATTATAAAACAATCATAATGTATTCATGTGCTTTTTTATGTAGTCCATGTTTGTAGGCTCAACTACATGGGTTTAATGGCTAATCATGACATGTCGCTCCAAGGAGGGGTTGAACCTCCGACCTTATGGTTAACAACCACACGCTCTAACCAATTGAGCTATTGAAGCATGTAAATTTTCTATAAAATTAGGTTATAGTTTTGTTAATAATTAGGTAATTAAGCAAGGGTTAATTTGTACTTAATTTTATGATTAAGTTAAGCGGAAGATTAAGTGATATGTGTGTGAATGAGTGTGAGAGGAAGAGAGAGAGAAGTACACTTATGAGCAACACAACATGGGGGACGATTAACTCTATATTAAATTAGCATTATCATCATCAAAAACAAAAATACCTACAATGAGGTATATAGAGAGCTCATGTGTGAGGATAATATAGGGATGAAAGTTTAAGTTGTATATTAAATGTACTTAGGAGTGGAGGATATAGAATATCCCACTTAAGTACAAGGTCCTATTGAAGGTGTTATAGTCAACACTTCTGATTGAATTCTCTGTAGGTAACTATGAAGTTATATGGTTGACTAACTAACTAAACTAAGTTCAGCTTGATCTCTCAACACACCCCCTCAAGCTCAAGTGTGAGGTATTCGACATCCACTTTGGCTCTCGTCGGTTTTGTGTGCTTCCGTCGGCCTTCGGCTTTCTTCGCCATGGCAATCTCGGTTCCTCCCCCTCAAGCCGGTGACGAAGGCTTATAGTGTGTGGGAGAAAGTTGACTACTTCCACCCATCCTGGGTTACGTGCCACTTCGGTGGAGCTCTTGGGCTCTTGTTCAGCCACTACCGTCAGCGAGAAACCATAGTGATGGGCTATGTACGTTTTGTAGCCAAACCGAGTGACATGACTCTTCTCTCTGAAAACGCGTCGAAGTTTTTCGATCGCCGATGTGAGCGCTTTCTTTATTCTAGGTGTTCGCATGATGGGTACACTGAACTCACTGTCTAGTGAGGGAGCCGACACATCCGAATCACTATCGTCGGGGTGATGAACCTCATATTCAGGCATCTTACCTTTGCCTTGGTCCAAGATCTTACTTGGCCGCGATGTGCTTGGGTTGCGTGGTGGCTCTTGTGTCCCACTAGACCTTGCCGTAATCAAACTTCCTTCCAACATGTGTTTAAAGCGATCTCCATCTTCTACCTCTTGTTGGGTGCATTCCGGGTCGAGCAGAGTAGGAGTTGAAGTTCTCTCTAGTGCATACCAGGATACGGACTCATCGAAGACTTACCCGAACCGCTCGGGTAGAAGGGTTGTAGCACTTGTATTCCTTATTCTCGGATGACTATCCTATGAGGATACATTCCTCTGACTTTGCGTGGGGCTTCTGTTGTTGTTCATTTGGATGCGTACATTCGCAATGCTTCCGAACACCTTGAGGTGCAACAGGATCGGCTTCCGACAAGGAGCTCGTATGGAGTTAGTGGTGCATCGATTCATGTCATAGACGACAGTGGATGCTGTGTCGGCCAAATAGAAGTTCAGCATCTGCTTCTCATGCATCATGGCACGTGCTACCTCAAGTATTTGCCGATTCTTCCTTTCAGCTGCTCCATTCTATTGGGATGTGTGTCGGCACGAGAATTCTATCCGAATGCCTTCACTTTGGAGGTAAGAGGTGAATTCATCGGAGAAGTACTGCTTGCCTTCATCCGATTGTAGGCATCGAATGTGCCGACCCGTTTCTTTTTCATCTTGGCCCTTGAGCTTTTGGAAGTGGGAGAACACTTCACTCTACTTCTTCATCGCTAAGGTCCACACGTAGCGCGAGTATTCGTCAGTGAAGGTTACGTATTATCGGCATCCGCCGATCGTCGGCGTTTGAGCCGGTCCCCATACATCCGAGTGTATGATGTCGATGAGTCCTTTTCTTGCGTGGCTCTCCTTCGGGAATGGGAGTCGATGTTGTTTGCCGAGTTGACACACTTCGCATACTCGGTCGACTCATTTCGACTCGAATGTCGGAAATCCGATGACGAATCTGTTTGTTTGCATAGCTCGAAGCCAGTGCAGGTTTATGTGGTTGATTCTCTTATGCCACAACTCGATGCTTGTCTCGGTTTTGAGAACTTTGGCATACATGGCCAATTTCACCTCATTCGAATCAAGGATGAACATGCGACCTTCTCTTCGTCCCTTGGCTAAGAGTCTGCCATCTTTCTCGATGAAACAACCTTCGTTGTTGAAGCGAACTTGCATGCCTTGATTGACGATTTGGCCGACCTAGACCAAATTCTTCGTTATTGTGGGCACGTGCAAGACATTCTTGATGCATGTTTGTTCGCCTTCTTTCCCGAATGGGATATTTCCTATGTGCCGAATGAGATGTGTGGTGTCGTCTCCCGTCTTTATGAAGCCGTGTCGGTCTGGCGTTCATAAGTCACGAAACCACTCTTGGTGTAATGTCATAGATGTGAGGCGCCGAAATCGACGAACCACACGTCTTCCGAGTTGGAGGTGCTTGTGGATTCGAAGACCGACATAGAGTTCGCTATATGCCTGATTACGAATAGTCCGTTGTAGTCGTCGTATTTAGAGTTGTTAGCGTAATTCGTGACTTGTTAACTTGTCGAAGCCAACTTGCTTCTTCTTTTTCGGCACTCCTCCTCACGGCGGCCAATTTCTACGCAATAGTTGCAAGTTGCGGGCCTCATTTGCCAACCTTGTTCAGCATGGAAGCTCCCCCTTCTTTCGAAGGTTCCTCGATGGCTTTCGTGAAGGTTTGAGTTCCCTTCTGTGATGAGCCAAATTGGCCTCTTCTACAGGCATGACCTCCTCTACCGTGACCTCGTCCTCGACCACCATCCAAGCTTGAGAAGAACATTTGTCCTTCCAACGTCTTCGTCTCGATTCGGACGTGATTCTCTTTGACCAATAACATTGATTTGCGGTCGACGAACGAAGGAGGATTTTCCCTCGCCAAGATTTCCGTCCTCAACAAGTCGAATCGTTGTGCGAGGCCACTCAAGCATACTTGAACCATCTCATCTTCGTCGACGTTTATTTTGATGGAACCAAGCGAGTCGCAAATGCTCTTGATCTTGGCAATGTAGTCCGACACAGACATGTCTTTTTGCTGAATGTTGTTCAACTCTTGTCGGAGTGGAAGCTTTCGGGCGGTTGTGTTGGCAGTGAACATTTTCTTTAAGTTCGCCCACACTTCTTTATGCATCTTGGCGTCTTGAATGTGGCTAAGCATATGGTCGTGGACACATGTTGCCAAGCAATACATGACTCAACTCACCGCTTGCTCCCATGTTGCATGCTCGGCATTCTTTCAGTCGGTTCAATTTTCTTGTGCGTCGTTAATGTAGCTCTAATACCCTTGGCTTACAAGATGAATTTGGTCACCTTGTACTCTCGAGATGAATAATTGCTCCGGTCTAGCTTTTCACTAGGGAGTGAGCTACCCATTTGTGTGTTCATGTTGATTGTAGTGTCTTCTCTTCTTTTTCTTTTCTTCCTTCGATCACGTACACGTGCTACGTAGCGGCACTATGGTAGCTGATAGCCGCATTTTGTCGTTGGCGTTGTCGTGAAGATTTTCGGCAACGGTCTGAAAATTGTGTGCACTGAATGAAATCGAGAAGGTGCAATGTGCACGTGTGAAATGGGTGAAGGCCACACGCATATGCTAGCATGTTCTAAATAGGACTGAAATGAGAATTGTAAAAGAAAAGCTAGATGTAAAGTTAAACATGTCCCCGTATGATGTGCGCACAATTGTAAATATAAGAAAAGAAGATGACTAAAGCCTAGTAATATTTGGGTGCATACAAAGGGGTGCAAGTCAAGCTTGATCCTTACACCTACAAGATAAGAACCAATATGCTTACCACTAAATCAAGCCATTTCTTTGAAGTTTATTTTCATCGTTATAATTTTTACATGTAAATTCCTATACATAAGAGCTTGGATGAGTGACATGGTCATCATGCATGACATGTGATGCATGAACGCAGAAATGGCAAGCATGCATTGTATGCATGTCTTGTACCGTCACATGCATCATATGCATGGGGGCATCTATAAAAGATTAGAGGAAAAAGTAATGGAAATCAAGCAAGCTTTGTACTTTATATCAAAATTAGTATTAAGAAACTAGTTCCTATTGGTGATGTATCTTCTGGACCCTCCAAATTGAAGTCACGGGTTCAATCTCTCTCTTCCTTAATATGTCTCAAAATAAATTGGAATCTGAATATTGATCTCACTCTCTCAATCTATCTTACATCCCTTCGCGCTAAAGCTCATGCAAACTTCGAATCCTTCTGGTCCAGGACTTCGGCGGTTCCGCCTCACGATCTGCATGTAGTGACAGATCTTCACGACAGCGTCTTGAACACACAATCATGGAGTCGGGTGGGTTTAGTGGATTTTCTAAACCACACGCTCTGATACCATGTTAATAATTAGGTAATTAAGGAATGGTTAATTAGTACCTAATTATGTGATTAAGTTAAACGGAAGATTAAGTGATATGTGTGTGAAAGGAAGAGAGAGAGAAGTACACTTATGAGCAACAGAAGATGGGGGATGATTAACTCTATATTAAATTAGCATTATCAACATAAAATACAATATTACCTACAATGAGTTATATATAGATGTCATGTGCAAGGGTGCACATGTGTGAGGATAATATAGGTACAAAAGTGTAAGTCCTATATTAAATGTACTTAGGAGTGGGGGATCTAGAATATCCCACTTAAGTACAAGGTCCTATTTAACGTTTTATAGTCAACACTTCTAACTAGATTCTATCTAGGTAACTATGAAGTTACATAGTTGACTAACTAACTAAACTAAGTTGAGCCTGATCTCTCAACAGGTTTTTAACAAAGTTTTGTGGAGTCTCTAGGAACACAATCACTAATCTCACATTTATCTGAATTAATTTTGGATTTCTTTTTTCGCACAGAACTTATTTCGTATTTTTGAATAAAGATATACCTATGGAGTGCAAGGCCCCTTGTACTTTTAATTTATTAATCCAAATTATTTAGTTTCAGGCATTTTTTTAGTGTACTATATATGCATTGTATTACAATCTTCAAAGACACAATTTCCTTATCCGTGAATCCAATTTTGCTAACCCGTTATGTCGTTACAATTTGGTGGGCTCGAACACTTGCATAGGTTAATCAGAATAATTGCAATTTAATCTATAATGTTTTTTAACAAAGATTTGTTGATTCTCAAGGAACGCAAGCACAAATCTCACATTTATGTCAATTATTTTTGGATTTCCTTTCTCGCACATAAATTATGTCTTTTTTCTTAATAAAGAAGTAGCTATCGAGTGCAAGGCCCCTTGGCCTTTTAATTGATAAATCCAAATTATTTAGTTTGAGGCATTTTTTTAGTGTATTATATATGTATCGTATTTCAATATTCAATGACATCTTGTTTTCCTTATCCGTGCATCCAATTCTCCTAACCCATTGTGTCGTTACAATTTGGTGGGCTTGAACACTTTTATAGGTCGACCAATTTTTAACTCCTCTCAAAGTTTTTGCTGAGGATCCATAGTACGGTAAACCTGTCATTGTTTTTTAGCGCGTGTATCTTGTTAGCTAAGTTCTAATGAAATCCATGAGATGACATGGTTTATATTCTCATCTTGCTTTAATAACATGGGCCAATTATAAAACAATCAACATATATTCATGTGGTTTTTTATGTAGTTCATATTTATACGTTCTAGTACATGGGCTTAATATCTAAACTTCACATGTTGCTCCAAGGAGGGGTTTAACCTCTGATCTTATGGTTAACAAACATATGATCTAACCAACTGATCTATTGAAGCACGTAAATTTTGCACAAAATTTGGTATCTCATTACCATTTAGATCTCAATTGGTCGTTCATGGCAATTAATATACGGAAGATAGGTAGTTTAGGTTGAAATGAATGAAATCTCCAACTCATAGAATTATTATTATTGAAAAAATATAATTGCTTCCCTCAATTAAATCTGTAATGTTTTTTAACAAAGATTTGTTGACTCTCAGGGAACGCAAGCACTAATCTTACATTTATCTCAATTATTTTTGGGTTTCCTTTCTCGCACATAAATTATGTCTTTTTTCTTAATAAAGAAGTAGCTATCGAGTGCAAGGCCCCTTGGCCTTTTAATTGGTAAATCCAAATTATTTAGTTTGAGGCATTTTTTTAGTGTATTATATTCACATGCAATTTCAATTTTAAAAGAGATCTTGTTTTCCTTATCCGTGAATCAAAATATGCTAACCCATGGTGTCGTTACAATTTGGTGGGCTCGAACACTTCTATAGGTCGATCGAGTTTTAACTCCTCTCAAAGTTTCTCTTGAGGATGTAGAGAAGGGTATACCCATCTTTCTTTTTGAGTGTGTGCATCTTATCAGCTAACTTCTAATGAAATACATAGATAACATGGTTTGTATTGTCATCTTGCTTTAATAACATGTGTTGATTATAAAACAATTAACACATATTCATGTGATTTTTTATGTGGTTCATATTAATAGCTCAAGTACATGGGTCTAATAGCTAATCTTGACATGTCGCCCCAAGGAGGGGTCGAACCTCTGACCTTATGGTTAACAACCATACCCTCTAACCAACTAAGCTATTGAAGCACGTTAATTTTGCACAAAATCAGGTATCTCATTAAAATTTATATCTTAATTGGTCGTCCTTGGCAAATAATGTGCGTAACATATGTAGTTTTCCTGGAAATGAATGGAACCTCCAACTCATGCAATTACTATTATTCGAAAACATATTATTGCTTCCCTCAATTTAATTTGGAATGTTCTTTAACAAAGATATGTTGACTCTCAAGGAACGCAAGCACTAATCTGACATTTATCACAATTCTTTTTGATTTTCATTTCTCGCGCATAAATTATGTCTTTTTTCTTAATAGAGAAGTAGCTACCAGGTGCAAGGCCCCTTGGCCTTGTAATTGATAAATCCAAATTATTTAATTTGAGGCATTGTTTTAGTGTATTATATACACATCAAATTTCAATCATAAAAGAGATTTTATTTCCGTATTGTTTGAACCTCTGATCTTATTGCAAACAATCGTATGCTCTAGCCAAATGAGGTTTTAAACTACGTAAATCCTGCACAAAATAAAGTTTTTCATTACCTTTTCTGATACTTGGTAATATAGAATTGTTGATGCTAAATAAAAGCAATCAACAATCCTATATTTAGCTCACTTACTTTCAGATTTGTTTTTTTGGCACAATAACTATGTCTAGTCTATGAATAAAGAAATATCTCCCTAGTGCAAGGTTACTTATATTTTGAATTCATGAATACAAATTGTCTATACCAAATTATTTGAACCTCAATTTGTTGGACTATCTTTTGTAAGTGGCAATGTCGAAGAATTTTCTATGTGGTGTTTACATTAAGAAGGTGCTTTTGTAGCTCAGTTGGTTAGAGCACTTGTTTCGTAAGCGGGAGGTGTTGAGTTCAACTCTCAATGAAAACAAGCCCTCATTTAGGTTGAGGCATTTTTTTAGGGTATTGTATATGCATCAGACTTCAATTCTAAAATAGAACTTGTTGTCCTTATCAGTGAATTCAATTTTCCTAATGCATTCTATCGTTACAATTTTTAACTTCTCGCCATAGATTTGCTGAGGATTCAGAGCAGGGTATACTCGGCTTCCTTTTTTAATACATGTATCTTGTTAGCTCACTTGTAATTAAATACATGACATAACGTGTTTTGTATTCTCATCTTTGCTTTAATAACATACTTAGGTTATAAAACAATCATAATATATTCATGTGCTTTTTTATGTAGTTCATATTCATAGCCTCAAGTACATGGGTTTAATAGCTAATCTTGACATGTTGCTCGAAGGAGGGGTTGAACCTTCGAACTTATGGTCAACAGCCATATGCTCTAACCAACTGAGTTATTGAAGCTAGTAAATTTTGTATAAAATTAGGTATCTCATTACCGTTTAGATCTGAATTGGTCATCACCGGCAATTAATGTGTGGAACATATGTAGTTTTGCTGGAAATGAATGGAACCTCCAACTCATGCAATTAGTATTATTGAAAAATTATATTCCTTCCCTTAATTTAATTAGTACTATTTTTAACAAAGATATGTTTACTCTCAAGGAATGCACCACAGAGGTTCAACTCATGTCGCTCCAAGGAGGGGTTGAACCTTCGACCTTATGGTTAACAACCATATGCTCTAACCAACTGAGTTATTGAAGCTAGTAAATTTTGTATAAAATTAGGTATCTCATTACCATTTAAATCTCAATTGGTTGTCATCGGTAATTAATGTGCGGAACATATGTAGTTTAGTTGGAAATGAATGGAACCTCCAACTCATGCAATCAGTATTATTGAAAAAATATAATTCATTCCCTTAATTTAATTAGTACTATTTTTTAACAAAGGTGTGTTGATTTTCAAGGAATGTAAGCACTAATCTGACATTTATCTTAATTAGGTAATTAAGAAGGTTAATTAGTACCTAAATATGTGATTAAGTTAAGGAGAAGATTAAGTGATATGTGTGTGAGAGGAAGAGAGAAAGAAAGAAAGAAAGAAAGGTGTATTAACGTCTTCTAAGGCCAAATTTGGCCCATGAGACAATTGGTTTACAACAATAGAGTATTTATCCAGTCATCATAACTAAAAATAAAATTAAGTAAAAAAAAAAATAGAACTTAAACTAAAAGAGTTCTAGTAGTGTACAATATGTAGTATACTCGAAAGTGATTATACACTAAGCCTAATTTTATTTCCACCCAAGCCTCTCGAAAAGAAGTGGGGGGTAAAAGGGTCTTGATGTGGGTTCCAATGTAGAGAGTGCCCTAGCCATGGCTTCTAGGCGGTGTAGCTCACGTTCCCTTATTTTCAATATTGCGTCCACATCACGTTGAGTTGTTTTGAAACCCGGCACCCGAGGACGTCTGGTTCTTCTCTGGTTCTTCTCTGGTTTTCTGCCTCATCAATGGAAAGGCCGAGTGGTGCAAGTGTGTCGGCATTCGTTGTCTCCTCAGGTTCCTGAAAAACTGCATTTGTTACATGTTCGTGATCATTAGCAGCATTATTGTCAACATTTTGTAATTTATTCTCTCTGTGTTGTTTTAGCGCTAGAATGTATTTGCCTAATTTCTTTATATCTAGAGTATCTAATAGTTTGGGGAGGGTGGGAGACGGACCAAGTATGTCTCGGTATTGTGCCCTTATCTCGGCATAGGTTGGACACTTGCAAGTAAAGTGGTACTCATCCTCTATCTCTATGTGACATAACCTACATATCCTTTCCTCCCTAGGGACTCCACTAGTACGGCCATTTCATATCTCAAGTTGGTGAGATGATATTCTAAGTTGTCCTATGGCAACCCTTAGTGCATGTGGTAAGAATACATCTAGATATTTTGGCCGTGTGATAAAACCTAACTCAGAGAAGTGCATGAAGTGTTTCTTATAGTACGACATTTTAGATGGGAGTGGCTCTAGTGGGGTGATCCATTTACACCGAGTGTAAATTTGCCATATTTCTTGGCGTATTACTTTATTGCGGTTCTCATGAGAGATTAAGGTGTTATCACTCGTGTGGTTGTACCTAAGGGGAGGTAGGTTATTAATGTCTAGACCATTCGCAAGAAGCCAAGTCACCATCATGCCATACCATGAGCTAGTATAGCCGGACTCATACAATGATCGAGAGGCCTTAAAGGCTTGATGAGATATTCTATCATGTGGTTGGCTATGTATCCTATCAATAAAGACTACAAGTTGAAAAAGTGCCTCTACTAGCATTGGGGGTAACGTGAACTCGGCCCTAATAATGTCATGTGGTACAGTCGATTTGCTTCGAAGTTGGCGTGATAGCATCATCACCAATGGTCTCTCTAATTGCGTCCACATGAAGGATGGTAATCCTGGAGCCCAAACCGCAGATGCATACATGAGGGAGGGGGTCACTAATGAGTCAAAGAGCCACCCTTTAGTCCGTGGCTCTTGAAAGTGTGCTTGGTGGCATTGTCTCTCTAGGAGTGAGAGGGATGCATGTCCTCTCGTGAGTCTATCCTTCGCTGCCTGTGTCATCGAAAATTTACCTGAGCGGGCACTAAAAGTGACTCCGAGATATACGTACGATCCAACCACCTCGACTGGGCTATGGGAGATAGTTAGGTGACACTTAGCTCTAACTTGGGCCGATGTGTGGAAGATAAGGACTTTCGTTTTCCCTAGATTCACTACCAATCCTCGTTGTACACAAAAGTCATCTAAGGCATTGAGGTGCCTCTGTAGGTCGTGTTCGGATTCAGAGAGCAAAACTATGTCATCCGCATAGAGCAAGATACGAACCTGCGTATCCCCAAGGACCACTCCGGTGCCTCCCTCACGAGCAATAAAATCTGTGATCTCATCAATGTAAATCCCAAAAAGCGTCGGTGATAGGGGGCAACCTTGTTTTACACCAATAGTGCTAGTGAAACGATTGGATAGGCCACCTGGGCATCGGACACACCCGGACACTTGTTCATATAGTGCGTAGATGGCCCATACCATATCATCTGGTATCCTCAAGCTTTTAAGTCTATCAGACAACCGATCTCTAGGGACTGTGTCAAAGGCTTTGCGGAAGTCCACAAAACAACAATATAATCTCTTCTTGCGAGCCCTAGTTTGGTCAATTAGGCATCTAAGTGTGAAGATGTGATCAATAGTGGAGAAGGCTCGTCTAAAGCCAGCTTGTTCAGGTGCACGAAGGTTTAGGGTCTCCATGTAGTCGCTAAGCTCTGCTTCCATTACTGCACCATATAACTTAGCAAAGGTATGGCCTATCATAATGGTCCTATATGTATTTGGGTCCATGGGGTCCCCCCCTTTATGTATGGGGGTCACTGTATTCATAGTCCATTGTGGTGGAAAACCCTCCGCAAGGGCACGATTGAAGATTAGAGTTAGCAGGGGAGCTAGGCACTCTCTCGCATATATAATGTGTTCTGCTCGCAATCCTGTGTGGTCCATGGACTTCCTATGTTGTAATTTCTTTATGACCTTCATGACCCTAGAGGTCGTGAAAAGTGTCCCCGTGGTAGGCCGGGGTGTGGAAGGCATTGGAAAAGGTGGTTGGTTTGGGATTTGGTAAAGTCTCTCTGTATATGTGTGCCAAGTTTCGGGATCTTCGATGGGTGTTTGTGGTCTTGGCTCCCGTAGTCTCTTCCATGCCGTGGCGCAATCGCTACTCATGAGCATATGGTAGAGTTCCCAGTATTGGGATGCCTCCCACGCTCGTCTCTTACGACGTGTCATCTTACGCATTTCTTTGCGAGCTTGTGTGGAGGTAATACTACCCTTGAGTTGCGATACTGTAAGTTGTCTATGTAGGTCCCTACAATCCTCGTCATACCATTTATTTTGTGGCATTGATCCTGATCTACCTTGATTTGAGTGTTTTGTATATGGGAAACTGCTAGCTGCTGCGGAGTGAAGGATGTGTGTGAGTTTCGTACTAAGGCTTTCTAACGGTAGAGAGGGATCAATGGAGGGGAGATGGGCCTGAACATGTTGAGAGTATATGTCAGAGAGCTCATGTGTGAAATGTATTGTGGTGTGATGGCATGGTTGACTAGACTTGGTGACCTTAGAGATATCACATTTTAGCTCGAAGTATAAGAAGCTATGGTCTGCGCCAATAGGGCATGGGGCCACTCGGAAGGAGTTAATCAAGTCGGTAGCTGTCGGGCGCCCTATTAGATAGTCAACTGTGCTTTCCCCTCCTCCATGTGGGAAACATGTGAGCTCTTCCGAGCCCGGCCACTTAGCTAAACCATTATATATGACCATCTGGTGCCGACTGCCAAGTTCGAGCAGGTGATGGCCAAAGCTCGTGGCGTCCGCACCTTGATCCTTTGATCTACGTGTGGTGCCTATGTCTAAAGGATCAACATTTACCATTTCTAGGTTTCTATTCATCTGAAATACTGTGCATTGTCGGGATTGGGTTCTCGCATTGAAGTCTCCTACAAGAAATACTTCTCCTTGGGAAGAATATCGGATTATGTCATCCGATAGGGGTTCGTATGGAGAAGGCCCATGTGTCATTCCTTCATCGACTAATCTCGTCAAGCCACTAATATTATAACGGGATCCTTTTGGGGGAAAGTAACAAATGGCGAAAAATACTGCATGGTCTTTGCTTGTGGAGACTTTCACCCACATAAAACGAGCTTCTGGGTCTATCTTCATTATTTCTATCCTATTATGTAGCTCTCTACGAAATAGTATCGCGACACCTCCAGATCCCCTAGTAGTGTGTCGACGTGAGGTTTGTCTAAAAGCGGACTCCCAACGGAATCCTTCGACCCGTGGGAGTCCTCTATTTGGGCTCTGATGTGTTTCTACCAAGAAGAGTATATCAGATACCTTTAGTATCTCCTCTAGGCGGCCGGGGTGTGCCCAAAGTGCGCCATTACAATTCCATAGGGTCATCCTAAGTGCATTTTCTGTCACATGGGCCACACGCCGTCAGTTAGTAGTGCGATCATTTATGATCACTCGCCCGTCTCGGTAAAAGGCGCGATGGCCTTCTTTACGAGCTTGCATAACTCGTGGCATACAACTCTTGCGATGCTCAATTTGCATCTTAGTGAGGTCTTCATCGAGATAGATGGGGTCCCCATCCATTCCTCGAAGGATTGGTCTCTTCTTAAAGAAAGTGATTCTAGAGTCTAAGTCTTTAAATTGAAGGACTAAGGCTCTCTTCCTAGTTGTGTCACGCCCGGCCCTCCATGCTTTGGTGATAGGTAGGGCCTCTGTGTACCCTAACATTTTCCCAAGTGTTTGTGCGTCCTCATTTGGGGATGCACCTTCCTTGAGCCCAGTGACACGTACATTTAAGCGTCGGGCCTGACGCATTTTCTCTTCTTCAAGGGTGGTGTTAACAATATTTTCATCTTTTATTTCTTTTTTAATGTTTCTCTTAACCACATCTACCCAACCCGTTTTAGCTAACTCTATGTTATTATTAACTTCCTCTTTAACTTTTTTAATTTCGTCCTTTATATCCTCTATAGAGGATATTTCACCGTCTTCTCGAGATACCTCGATGTCCTTAAGTTGTTTTTTAAGGTCGATGTTTTCTATTTTAAGTTGTTCGATTTCGGCCTTGAGGGCGTCTTTTTCCTCTCTATCTTTTTTCTTGTAGGTTTCGGTGTCTTTCGCCCATTTTTTCATATCCATCTCTATTTTTGTTAAACGATTAAACATATCTAAAAAGTCCTCCTTACTTATAGCCTCGTCTTGTATATCCTTAAGTTCCTTAGTCCGTCTAGACGTCATTGTGGTGTCAATAAGAAAAAAAGAAGGTAAAATAAATAAATGGGTTCGAGACTTAGCCGAGTTTTTGTGTGTGTCGCAATCACATCGGCATTTTGTAGCACGGGACGAGCACACCAAAAGAACCCACCCACGAAACTCGTCGAGGAAAGTACACTTATGAGCAACAGAAGATGGGGGATGATTAACTCTATATTAAATTAGCATTATCATCATGAAAAACAAAAATACCTACAATGAGGTATATATAGAGCTCATGTGCAAGGGTGCACATGTGTGAGGATAATATAGGTACAAAAGTGTAAGTCGTTTTATAAATGTACTTAGGAGTGGAGGATCTAGAATATCCCAGTTAAGTAGAAGGTCTTATTTAAGGTGTTATAGTCAACACTTCTAACTAGATTCTATCTAGGTAACTACGAAGTTACATGGTAGACTAAGTAACTAAACTAAATTGAGCTTGATCTCTCAACACGCCCCCTCAACCTCAAGTGTGAGGCGTCCGACATCCACTTTGGCTTTCGTCGGCGTTCTACTTTCTTTGCTGTGGCAATCTCGGTTCCTCCCCCTCAAGCTGGTGACGAAGGCTTATAGTGTGTCGATGAAGGTCGACTACTTCCACCCATCGTGGGTTACGAGCCGCTTCGGTGGAGCTCTTGGGCTCTTGTTCGGCCACTACCTTCAGCGCAAAGCCATAGTGATGGGCCATGTAGTTTTTGTAGCCGAGCCGAGTGACGGGACTCTTCTCTCTTAAAGTGTGTCGAAGTTTTTCACTCGTCGATATGAGCGCCTTCTTTACTCCGGGCACGCCTGTGGGGCAGTACCTTGTACGTTGAATCCCACTATCTGGCCTTCAATCCTTGTTCGAAATATCCAGAATGTTTTGATCGAGGGGCTGTAAGGGTTAGTCGGAAAGTTGATCGGACTGTTGTTATTGCTGCTGCTCCTCTTGCTGCTGCTCTGTGGGCTGTGGTCGTTGCTTCGGCTGTTGTTCCATTGGTTGTTGCTGTTGCTCCTGTTGCTACGCGATCTCCGGCTCTTTTGGACATTGCTCCTGGTGTTGCGCGATCTCCGGCTCTTCTGGGCGTTGCTCCTACTGCTGCGCAGTCTCCTGCTCTTCTGGGCGTTGCTCCTCCGATAACTATTGTCTGGCTCCCGGTACCGGCGGTTGTTGCGGATATTCCTCCCTTGGCTGCTCCTCCTGAGTTAAATCCGGTTGGCTTGTCCCAGCCTTGCCTCTGTCTGTCCTTGGCTCCGACGATGGCTCTTCATCACTAAGATTGATTGTTGCCACGCTCTTTGTCACCTCTTGCCGTAGCCTCTCCTTTTCGTAACTTTCAAACCGGATTTGGTTATCCAGCCGATCATCGTCCAATTGTGTTACTAGTTGCCTGACCACTACTATATGTTCATCAGCCAACGCTACAAAGTCGTCTGCCAATTCATCTTTCACGGCAACAAACTCTTCCTTTTCCAGCTGATTGAACTCATCCCCTTCCCTTTGCTGGTTTTTTGCATCCGCCCTCAACAACTATAGCTCGACAGCATGCTTCGCCCATTTCGACCACCATAATCAAGCGCTTCGTTCGATTCTTCTATGTTTGTACAATGCACTGGATCCGCTCCAACCCCATCTTTGATTTGTTTTCTGCGGCTTGCCGTTCATCTTTCAATTGTTTGATCACGTTCGCAGTTACCACCTCCTAGTCCTTGTAGCGCACCAGTTGATTCTGATAAGTTGTCTGCACTCTTTGTAAGACCATGGTGGCACGTTCCGTTTCCGCATGATGTTGCTTCTAGAGTTCCAGGCGTTCCTGCATCGCTTCAGCTCGTATGGTTTCCTTCTCAACCCGTTCTTCTGTTAGTGCCGTCTTCGCCCGTTGCACTTCGTTCTGGAGCTCGAACATCTTCTCCTACTGCCAGTCGTTGTCGGTGATGAGCTTCTTTTATTCCATCTCAACATGTTTATAATCCCGGTGCAGGCGGTCAAAATCTTCTGTTTTCTGCTTCAACTTCAGATTGACTTGGCGGCGAGCTCGGTCTTCCCTATCCTTTTGCTGCCGAAGCTCTTCTTTGAGCCTCTCTATCTCTGTTTCCACCATCCTTTGGAGTTTATCCTTCTCTTGCAGCAATTTTTTCTCTTCCTTAAGCGGGTCATAGGCTTGGTGTCCCTTCCATAGGCTTTCTTCTGCTCGGCGGAGGTTGTCGGCAGTCTTCCGTTGTTCCTCCTTTGCCGCCAATTTTAATTCTCTTTCCCTGACCTGTAATGCTTCCTGTGCGGCCAGGTCTTCTTTGAGAACGGCAAGCTCTTGTGCTTACGCTGTAATTGTTTCCAGGATTGTTTCTGTCACCGGGGTTTGAAGATTATTTATAGTTGTCAGCGTCACATTATTCTGTACATGTACCGAAGCCATCGGTTCTTGTTCCCGGGGTCCTGTTATGACCATCTTAGCCAAATCTTGTTCCAAGCTCTGGATCCTTGACCGGGCCTTTTCCAATTCTCCGGTTGTGGCTAGCAACCAGTCCAATTTTGCTTTCTCTTCTGCCTCCATATAATGGACTAGTCCGGCTATTTTATCAACGATCCACCATAACCATTGGCTGTCAGTGCCTTGTTGTTGTGTCTGTGTGGAGGTTTGGCCGATTTCTGCGCTTGCCAGTGGCTGATCTTGTCTGGTTACGTCAATTGGCAACTCTAGCTCTGGTTGGTTACCACTTGGCAGTTCCGGCTCTAGTTGTGCCTCAGTTGGCCATTCCGGCTCTGGTTGGTCTTGGTGTGCCGGTGGTGTAGACAAGTGAATCACCGGCTTCTGAATCACGGATCTTGTTATATCCTGACCCCCGGCGTAGCCTGCTGCGCAGGGAATTTTGTGACCGGTTCTGTTCGAACCGGTTTCGATTCCGCCCTTGGCTCTGGGCCCTCCGTGCGGGGTATCAACGTCCTATCCTTCCCTGGACCCGATTGCTCCCTGGCATGGTCTGTAGTGCACTTCTTCTGGCGCCACTGGAGGTGCTCATTGGGCTCCTCCGCTGTTTCCTCCTCTTGAGTCCCAAGATTGATTTTCATTTCCATGGGCTTTGGTTCCTGTTGACCTGGCTGGTTCAACGTAATCTTTATTGGTCGTGCCGGTGTTTCCTCTTGCGTTTCCACCTGGTTAGGCCGCTTTTTCGCCATTTTTTCAGTGTTGGCCTCCTTCTCTTTGGTTGCCTAGTTGTTGCCGTTTTGAAGTTGTTTAGGGTTTAGGGTTTAGGGTTTAGGGTGGTGTGTCCATGATCCTCAAGAATCCTTCCAATCCGTGTTGCTTCAACCACTTCTTGGCTGCCTCAGAGAGTGCCATGCAGTCCATTTCTCCTTCTGAATCGGTGGTTGCTAGTGAGGTAGGTGCATTAGTGGGCTCTGGGTGCTCGCGTTTGATTATCTTTAATCGCCTGTGTGCGTTTGCAATTCTCTATTCGCGAAATGAGAAGGCCTCCATGTGGTGTAGGTTTTCTTTCTGCATGTTGGCGCCTTTCTCGATTCTTGCGCATGTGCATGTCGTGTACTATAATGTGCTATAAATAGCCCACTACTTGTCTTTTCAAAGTGCCCCTTCACTCCTTGTCATTGCATGTGGTCGTTTGCTCCTCACCATCGTATGATTTGGGTTTGATTGGATCTTACTTGATTTTTTTTTATTTTTTTTTTTCACTTTTTCTTTTTCTTTTTCGTTTTTTTTAAAATTCGATCTTGTTAATCCATGTCCAGCCCAAATGGACCCATCTCCGGATTGTGGTCCCTTTCACCTGTTTCGTGCTTACCGATTGCCTGACCGGTTATCCTCTTGTCGTGCTTACCGGTGTCCGGTTCAGTGTCAGCCCTTGTATGCTCAAACAGGTTTCTTGGCATGGGTCCATAGTATGGTTTGAGTCGAAACCCATTGACCCATTTACCCATACCTTCTCCAGCGCATTGTCGTGAAGAAAACTGTCCACAAGCGGAATCGGTGCACCGGAGCGTAGGAACCGGCTCTTCATGCACGTGCGCCTTATGTTGTACATAAGAGAGAATTAGGTACATAGAAGATCCTAGGTAGGTAGATTCGGTAGGAAGGAAGTTCATGGGGAACGACTCCTTTCTTGCCTATAAAAGGGGGGAGACGAGGAGGAGGAGAGGATCGCGGTTAGAGAGGACGAAGTGCTGTCGGGTTGTCGGCCGAAGGCTTGTCTCTCTTCCATACTCCGTAGCTTCTTCCTGTGCAGGTTTTCGGGTGGCTCGCGCTGCTCTGAGGAATGCCCGAGTGCTTCCGGCAACACCTCCAACCTACTCCTTTCTTTCTGAGCGTTTACGAACAGGCAACGGCATCTGTTCGCCGGCCTGTTCGGTTGTAACCGACTTCGGGCTTCTTGTTGTTTGTCCTTGTTAATATATATATACATACATTCGTGTCTCTCTGCGTCGGTGTCTCACTCGTGTCTTTGTGTCGAAGGGCCGTGTCCCTGTGAATCTACGCCCACACGTAGTGGGTCCCTTCGCTTCTCCTTTGTCTCTTGCTCTTCGGTACAAGACCCCCGAGGCCCGCCTCATTCCACGCATCCGCGAGGAATACCTCGACAACGTGTCCCTAGCTGGTAGGAACCGTTGAACTCTCGTGTAATACAATATGGTCTGGTCCACCGAAACCATAGCTTCCGCGTCATCTTACCCATCCGAGTCTGGAAGACAAGTACCGGCTTGCCGACCTCGAACATTTTTTCGTTACCTTTCCGGTGTCGATCGACGAACGCTTTCCTTCTCCGTTGCTCTAGTTCCATGTGCATCAGGCTGGCTATCTGGTGTTCCTCTAGTTCGCATAGTGCTGCTAGCCGGATTTTTTCCGACTCCTCGTTTAGGCGTTCCCGAACCTGTAACCGCAAACTAGGAACCTAGAAATCGATCGGCATTACTGCTTCCAATCCGAATGCTAATCAAAACGGCGTTGTCCGGATACTTGTCTTATATGTTCTCCGGTAGGCCCAGAGTGCACTCTGCAGCTTTGTATCCCAATCCGTCCGGTTCTCATTGACAATTTTCCGCAGGATGTTTTGTAGAATCTTATTTGTGGATTCGGCTAATCCGTTGGCTTGCGGATAATACGGAGTGCTTCGCTTGTGCACCACCACATAGAATGTCGTCAAGCTCTCCACCACTTGTCCTAGGAAATGCCAACCTTGGTCACTAATTAGCTCGATCAGACATCCATACCGGCACCAAATATATTCATATAAAAACTTTGTCGTGGATGTCGCGGTGTTGTCACATAGTGCTTTGGCCTCCACCCACTTGGTGCAGTAGTCCGTGGCGACAATCACGTATCAGTTGCCAGTTCTCATTGCTGGTGGTTTAAATGGGCCGACGAAGTCCAGCCCCCATTTCTGAAATGGTTCCAATGGCAGCACTAGTTGGTGAGGCATCCTTGCCTATTCTGTTGGTTGGCCCATCCACTGACATAAATCGCATTCTTTAGCATAGCGGATGACGTCTTTTAATGTTTTCTACCACCATAGGCCACTCTGCCATATTTTCCTTGCCGTAGCGTCCCCAACATAATGCCCTCTGGCAACGCCGCAGTGTGCTTGGCGCAATATTTGGCCTTTTTCGTTGCTGCGCACCGCGCACCGCCATATGCCATCCGCGCCTTTATGGTACAGTGTGTCCTGCACTAGGTAGAAGTGCCGACTTTGTACTGCTAATCGTTTCCGTTCGTCTCTATTCATCTCCTCTGAAGGTAATTCGGTGCTCAGGAATTGGTCCATGTTAGTGAGCCACTTGTCCTCCTCGGCGACCGTACCATCTATTGTTGTTTCTGTTGTGACCCTAAACAACTCTGCATCCGGAAACTCATCTGGGACTCCGTCACCGGTTTCACAGGAGTCTAACTGGCTCAAATAATCCGCAACCGCATGTTGTATGCTTGGCCGGTAAAATATCTTGAACTCAAATTCCTGTAATAATAACATCCACCGGGCCAGCTTACTCGTGAGTGATGCTTTCGAAACCAAGTAAAGTAGCTCCGAATGGTCTACATGAAAGGAAAATTTCCTCCCCAATAGATAGTGTCGGAACTTGGTGACGTTGTAGATCATGCCCAAGGCTTCTCTTTCCATTGTTGAGTAATTACGTTCCGCCTGGGACAGCTTCCGGCTGGCATAATACACGGGCCAGTACCACTTCGGTTCGGTAAGCTGCATTAATGCGCTCCCAATTGCTATGTCAGATGCGTCTACAAATACGTGGAATTCTTTAGACCAATCCGGGGGTTGCACCACCGGTGCTTGTGATACTAGTACTTTTAGTGCCGAGTACACTTGCTCGTCTGTGTCCGTCCATTGAAACAGTGTTCGGTGCACCGCCGCATGCAATGGTGTGGCCAGGTCTGCCAGATACCGGAGCCTCCGGCTATGCCACCGGATTTGTCCTAGGAACCAACTCAATGCTTTCGCCGTGGTGGGTGCCGGTGCCTCCAAAATTGCTTTGACCTTGTCCGGGTCTACGGCAATACCGTCCTTGCTAACAATGTGGCCTAGTAATGCACCGCTTGACACACCGAACACGCATTTCACCGGGTTAAGGCTTAACCGGTAAACCCTACATTTCTCAAGACATAGTCAAAGGTATTGGAGGTGTTCCCCTTCCTGGCTGTACACGGCGAAATCGTCTAGGAACACCTGCATGAATGTTGGAATAAATTCTCCGAAAATCTCCATGATTATCCGCTGGAAGGTTCCCGGCGCCGTTTTAAGTCCGAACATCATGACTACGATGACAAATACTCCCCATTCGGTAACAAAAGCGGTTTTGTCTTGGTCATCGGGGTGCATCTGGATCTGATTGTAGCTGTTGAATCCGTCTAGGAAACTATATGTAGTTAAAATCGTTGCCGGCCACAACCGGTTCGCGTGTGCAGAATAATAGTCAATCTAATGGAGAGGAAAATCAGAATACAGAAACTGAGAATGACACAAATTTTAACGTGGAAACCCAAACTGGGAATAAAACCACGTGGAGTCCACAAACTTCGAAACAAAACACTATGAGAGAAAGAAATACAATCAGAAATCTCAGAGGCAACGACCTCGAGATCCTGCTTCGCCAACAGGCGGCTATGGAGCTCACACGCTTCCACTCACACTCCTTCACTCTCACCGTTACAGAGACCACAACCTCGACAACAGTAACTTTAAAATAATACACACACATAACATGATTGCCCTAAGTACTTATATACCAATGTAACCTTCCGACTATTTACAAGTTTCGCCCTTCCGTGTTGGCTATCTCCACGATTTCTGGTTTCGGCCTCGGCCTATCGGCGTTGGCCAAGTTTCTCATCAACACGGTTCTTCTTACTTCCCATCCAAAGGGACCTGCCGCCTAACACTATAAACTTCGTGACCGGCTACCGCATCCAAGACTCCATCTGTAGAAGGGAGTGGGAAGGCGTCAGTTACCGTTGCCGCATTCAACTTTTGGTAGTCGACACATATCCTAATTTTTCCGTTCTTTTTCGGTACATGACTATCGGACTCAGCCAGGTCGCCTTCTTGGCCGGTCGGATGAACCCTACCCGTAACAATTTGTCGATTTCATCCTTAACTTTTGCTGCATATTTGGGGTTCATCCAGTAGCGTTGTTGCGCCACCGGCTTGGCATCCATACTCAGATGTATCTGGTGTTGATACAACTGAGGATCTAGCCCCCGCATGTCCTCGTAAGACTATGTGAACACGTCCCGGAACTCCTTTAATAAGGTGATCATTTCCGTCTTCCTTTCTGGATTCATTTCTTTGGCGATGTGAACCGGTCTTGCGTCTTCTGTGGGGCCTAGGTTTACCTCTTCCAGTTGAGAGGCTTTTACGCGTTGAGATACTACCAATTCCTTCTCCAAAGCTTCCTACGCTTGCCATAATTCTCTGATGGCTTCTTTATCCAGTTCTTCATCGACATCCTCCGGTTGCATTATATATGGTGCCACTGCTTCGGCGACATCAATTTCAAATAAAGGTACAATTTTCGGATTCTCTTATAAGTACTGATCGACCTCTTCATCATCCAATCCTTCAAGCATGTTGACACATTCTGCATACAGCGGTGTCAGCTCCTTGTCGGTACTCGAACGTGGTTGTGTAGGTACTCGTACTTTCGCTTTGCCGCACCGGAAAGTAATTATGTTTTTCTGCCAAATTTGCTTGATGTGCGTTGTTTTTAGCCATGGGCGACCCAGCAACAGTGGGTATGCATTGAGCTGAAGGACTACTGCCGAAATGTGGAATGCGTGACCCCCGATAGTCACTTCCAAATCTCATATCAATCTGGTAGGTCTTACTGAACTTGTGTCTGCCATTCGGAGCCAAAACGGGCACTACTCCCAGTCTTGGATTCCTAGGGTATTACAAGTTCAGAGGCTAATCACATTCACGCCGGAGCCTCCGTCTATAATCGTTCCGGGTAGCTTTGGTCCTTTGACGATGGCTGTGATAGCTGAACTGCTCGTGTCCACTACCGTCGGTCCCTCCTCTGGATTAGAAAAGAATGCTGGAGCCGGTGGCGTGTTGACCGCAACCATTCCCGTCTTCAGTCCTTCTGTAAACCGAGGTACTAACTGCAATAGCCGACCTAATGGCAGCGTGATTTGGTATTCTTGCAACGCCTGCCATGTTGGGTTTTCCACCTGGCTATTGCCGGTGGGCTCCTCTGGATTCTCCTTTTGTTGTTCCCATTCTGCCACAGTCCGCTCATTTGCCTTCTTTACCCATTCGGTGGCTTGCTTCCGGATGGCTTCTTGGGTTTCCCACTCTGTTGCTTTTCCTTTTGACCTCGTGGTTACTTGCTGTATGTCCGCGACTTCCACTACCACCATGTTTACCACTGGCCGCTTGTCGTAGCTTTTCGCCGAACATTGGTTACTGTAGTGTCCCTCTTGTCGGTAGTAGTAGCAGTAAGCCTTCCGGGTGTTGCTGGATTCTGCTTTCGCTCCGGCACCCGATTGAGGTCCTGTAGTAAGTGCTTGACCTTGGTCCAGTTGGGTGCTTGGTGTACCCATTTCGGGCTCCAGTTGGTGATCCCCTTTTTTATTGAAATTCCGTTTTTTGTTGAAATGCTTTTTTTTTCGGTAACCCTCTCGGGGCCGGTCGTCATACTTGCCATAGTCCTCCTTTCGTGGGTTGTAATAGGGGGAGTGATCCCGGTTGTATCGCTCATTCCGTTCCCCATTATAGTTCTGATATCTATCATATCCATCATATCTATCGTGGTCATAAGCGTCCCTTCGATCACTGTACCAGATATCTTGTGCCAGCCAGTAATGCTCCTCTCGCCACCAGCGCTCTTCTTCCTCCTCCAGGTTGCTCCGTGGTTCGATTTGTCGAACCGGTGGCGCTTGCCGATCCATTGTATGGTTTTTGGAATGGCAAAGCAGGCATTGAGAACGCATGGTGCACTCCAACGTCGAGTGTCCGCCATTCAGGCAAGTCGTACATTGAATTGCTTGTCGAAATCGGAGGTCTTCATCAGTTGGTAACGTTCGTTGGAGTGCCCCCATCGTTAGCCATGAGCTGGATTTTTCCATTTCCCTGACTCGGTCTATGACTTGGTTGACGGAGCTGGTGTGGAAATCAATGACTGTGCACACCGTTCGTAGGGGTTCTCGGAGTGCTGCTAGGAATATCGCCTTAGTCTCTTCCTCCGATGGTGCCTGACTGAGTTGGCTCTGCATTCTCTGGAATCAGCTTAGAAATTGTTGAATGTTCTCCGTGGGCTCCTACCGGATGGTATAAAATAAGTCGACCATTTCCCATTGATCCACCTCTTTGTGAAAAAAGTGTAAGAATTCAGTTTTCAATGCCTCAAACGTCGTGATGGTGGTGGGATCTTGCGTCAGGCGCCATCTAGCAGTGGGCCCTTCCAGGGTCATGCCGAACTACGCCATATTTGAGCATTTTGCTTCGGTCGCGGTTAAGCGTTGTGACACATGATTCACATCCGAGGTCTATTGAAATGCATAGACGTGGGCCTCTGTGTCCGGATCATCCCGGTACTTGGGATATTGAAACGACATGTCATCGTCCGGTGTTGGAACGCGGGCCGGTGGCGTCGGAAGTCTCGCCTCCTTCTCTATCGGAGGTCTTTCTTCCTTTGCTTCGGGTGTCGGGGTTTGCTAAGTCCTTGGCCAGTTTGTTGCTTCCAACTCTGTCAATTCTGGTTCCGGTCTCGATAACGTATCCGATTCCTCGTCCGCCGGTCCGTCTGGGGTGTCGTGACTGCTGCAGTAATTGGAATGAGCGCTATATTCGCCGTCTGAGTCCGATCCAAAGGCCGAAAACGGTTCTGAATTGCCTTCTCCTGCAGCCAATGCCTGCAGAAGGGATTCCGCTTCCGGAAGACTACTTAAGCTACTTCCTTCGTCGGGGTGGAAATCTTGTTGTAATCAAAGGGACTCCTCGGTCACTCGCCAGATCACTTTGGAAAATGATTGATCCGAACGAATCTCTTCCGCCGCCTGTTGGAAGGCCTCTCGCTTCCGCAGCCGCTCAACGAGTCTCCTTGCTCGATCCGTAACTGGTCTGGTCGTTGGTCTAGTCATCCATTCCCGCCACTGTTCGCTGCGCTTATGCAGGAATCGTGGTCGCCAAAAACTGTGTTACTCCTAAGGGCCGGACAATAGCCTAACATAGGGTGTCTACGGAAGACACTTCACCAAAGGCTGTTGTGGTGGGATAGAGTTAGACTGACGATTATCAAACCTATATCGGCTACTTAAGCAACATATCATGAATCTTAATACACGTGTAAGATAGAAGTAATTAGCACAGAACGGTAATCAATACGCAGAGATAAGACAATAGAGCTTTATTAATTATCCGTCGTCATTTACAATGTAACCGGGCCTTTTTATAGATCACCGGCTCTAGATACAAAACGGTGCCAACCGACACACTAATATGAACCGGTCCGGATCCGGATCGGCATACCGATTCCGGTCCGTCTGTTCACTTCTCAAAATATACTTAATTACTAATTATTCTAATAACAGCTTCCGATAATTCTTGCCCTTTCACATTCTGGATTGTCCTCCACTCCTTGCCGGTTGGCTAGCAATTCTTCCTTTTAGCTACTCCATTTTGTTGGGGTGTGTGTCGGCACGAGAATTCTATCCGAATGCCTTCACTTTGGAGGTAGGAGGTGAATTCATCGGAGAAGTACTCCTTGCCTCCAACCGATCGTAGGCATCGAATGTTGTTACCTGGACAAGTATGAATGTGTCGGTATCGGAAAGATGTACGGAATCGGAGTCAGAGTTGGATCGATGACTTAGCAAATAATCGAATAGGACATAGTTAGTTATGAAGTTTTGTAATTCTTGTTAAGTATAAGCAGTAGTATTTCTTGATGAGAAAAGACCTTCGGGTTACCTATAAAAGGAATCGAAGGCATTGTAAAAATCTATCATTGTATTTAGTAATATAAAGTTTGGTTAGGAAATCTCTGTGTACGGATCGCTTCTTGTCATCTGTTTATTTCTGTCTAAGCTATATTACATAAGTGACGATCTCGGTGTCTGTTATCATGGATAATTTTACAACTAATTATATCTATTCGTTTAACCACAACTTCTTGATAGAACGTTCAAGACAAATGTTCATCTTATACTGTGTCGGCAAAATAGTAAGTGTCAACTGAACAACACAGTATAATTTTGGCATGCCCGGTTACATTTTCACATAGCAGAGAACAAGAAGAATGGATGTCGTCTAGTCCGAATACACTAGTCAGTTGTAAACGTCCTCGTACGCGTTCTGTCACGAAGACGCTAGAGACAGAATCGGTTGATGGCTTACAACACGAAACAAGTAGAAGGTGGTCGGTACTTCCTGATTTAACGGATAGTCAGTCTTCCGACGAAAATCAGCCGGAAGAGGTATCATTTTACGATATCTGGAGTGAGGACAATATGCCTTATCCGTACTCAAAGTTCTGCGAGGGAGCTGATGCAGAAGTGCATGTGAGGGATTTTCTGACAGCATGGAAGATTAACCATGGAACTCAAAGACTGTCGGCAGCAGCTGAAGATAAGTCGAAGATTGCTAAGTTTGTTTTGTCATTGGAGGGTTATTCCGCTAATTGGTTTGCGCAAAATGGTCTCCGTGGGTTCGAAACATTCGAACAATTGAACAAAAAATTTGTACAGTTATTTCATCGTCAGATACCTTAAAAAGACTTGATAGCGCAATTTTATGCGTTGTATCAGGAGCAACAGGAAACGGTGTCTCAATTCGTGATCCGTTTTCAGAATTTGCAACTGCAAATTTCTAGGCCTATTCCAGACGATGAATTGAAGGATGTATTCCTTGAAGCAATTCGGGAACCATTATGAACAACACTAAAGGTGTTCGATTTCCGGAATCAGAATATCGAGCAAGTGATTGATAAAGCAATCGCTATGGGCCGACAACTGATAAATATACGGAGTATGGATATGTCAGCACTAAATCGTACACTGCCAACAATGGAGGAGTTACAATTTCGACAAGCAGTTCAGTGTACTACTTGTTTAAATACCGGTCATTCGACGATTGAGTGTAGTCTGCGAACACATTGCACAATATGTCATTCTAAACTTCATTCGGTCAAGCAATGTGAGTATAATTTTCTTAATAAAACAACGGCTCCGGTAAGACAAATTTTTCCGGAAAATGGGTACCACAATAAACTGAATTTGTTCAATAATGGATACCAACAAAATAATTTTCCACAAGCTCAATAGAATAATTTTCAAAACAATCAAACCTTTTAGCAAAATAAATTCCAGTTGAATCCATCTTTTCAACAAAATAATCAGTCTTTCCAACAAAGTAATTTTCAGCACAATCAAGATTTTCAACAAAATAATTTTCGACAAAATCAAGAATTTTCAGTACCACCGAATATGAATCAGCAACAGCAAAATCGGTATAAAAATAAAAAATTCTACAAACCAAAAGCCTCATGACAGTTTCAGCAATCGCCAAATGATGGTCAACAGTTTATGCAAAATGATGGGATTGGTCAGTTTGAGCAAGGTGAGGGAAGTGGAACATTTGTTCCTACTTGCTATATTTTCCGTTGTCGCGAAGATTCGCGCGTAAATGATGTCGCGAAGATTCGCGCGTAAATGATGTCGCGAAGATTCGCGCGTGCGTGTGCTACTCGAGCGACCACCGGGGTCTTGGACTGGGGAGGATGATCGCGGAATTATCGACGCTAGATGACGATCAATGTAAGATTAAATGAAAATGGTTTACTTGAGAAGAAGAAAATTTGTACACTTGAGAAGTAGAAAAATATGAAGATAAAGACAAATATAATTTATATTGATGATAATGGTGTTGGTGATATCACATATTGAGAGCCCCTTACACAAGCCCAACTAGAGGCTTTTATAGGTCTTTCCATGCTCGTGACATGCACAAAACCATGGGCTAAAACCATGGTTTTGTGCACACGGTTTTGCTTATGTCATGCACAAACCATGGGTTTAAAACCATGGTTTTGTGCACATGGTTTTCTACGGTTGTTTCGTCTATAATTTGTATATGAAAAGGAAATACATATAATCTACACTATATGATAGTTGTCCTAGTGGTAAGGCAATTATCTTGTATGTTAGAGGTGCAAGGTTCAATCCTTGCTTGCACCCCTCTGTATGAACTCAAGTGCCACTAGGCTAGGTTTATTTGCTAAGTGCATGTGCAATGTTGCACATCATTGGTTTATTCGTCTCACTCGGTTTCACACCGTAGCCGAAAATCGTCACGACATCCACCCCCACCAAACCCGCACATCCTCCGGTATGTGCCGAGAAAGGTGAAGAGGTGAGATCTTTGGCAACGGTGATCAACCGAGTTCCTCTGCACGCTCGTCGACTTCATCTTCCACTTCGAGTATGCGCAATCTTTCCAACCGAACCACCGTAGCCACCCGATCCACCATATCCGGCGCTCACACCTTCTTCCCCGATCGGTTGTAGTAGATCTACCGAACGATGTCGTCGATACGACCGCTCTTCCTTCGTCCACCGCGCGTGTCCTTCGATTGGACTCCTGGCCACTCCTCACGCTCACCGTCTTCAACTGGGTATTGTAGATCGTTCGTGTCGATCTCCGATTAGGCTGGGTTTGCCCTTGTCCGGATCGGTCTCCACCGATCGCTTCTTGGCTTGGTTGGCCTTCGTCTGCATTCACATTTCCCCAGGTCGGGCTCGACCGATTGATTCTGGCTGGGTCGGCCCCCTTTTGGATCGGAATCGTCCGATCGATTTTCGCCGAATCAGGTTTCGGCCGGGTCGGCCCCGGTCGATCGGCTCCCATGTGGATCTTCCTTCGTTCGGGTCGGAATCCCGGCCGGATCGTCTTCCGGTTCAACCGGTTCTCGACTCTTCCTTCCTTCCCGCATGCAACCTCTCCATCGAACTCAACCGCAGCTTCATCCTTGGCCTCCACGTCGGCCATATCCTTCCCTCCATGTATGCTCGCCGCGAGCCATATTGTCTCCTCTTCGCCACCTCCTTTATCTTCGGTCTTATGCCGACACACGGTCTCGACTGCCGAAGTCTCCGGAACCGGTGTGAAGGAATCCCTTCGCTCATGCACATTTACCTTGTCTTCTTCATCGCCCTTCCGGTCGTCCTCTTTTTTTGTCCACACATTCCGTCTCTCCGGTCTCACGTTGGCGCACGTGCACAACTGCCGAAGTCTCTAGAATAGGTGTGGGGATATCCTTTCTTCCTCGATCTTCTTCCTCCTTGTGTTGGGCCTTCGTCTTCCCGTCACCACCTTCCGTCTCTCCGGTCTCACGTTGGCACATGGGCGCAACCGCCGAAGTCTCTGGAACAAGCGTGAAGAAAGTGTCGACATGGCTATCCGTCGTCGACCAATCCATAGCCACCTCCGACTCGATGTCGTTTGTCATGGCTACCTCCTCAATCTCTTCAGACTCAAACACTTTTTCTCCCTCGATCATGCAAGCTTTTCTCATGCTTGTGCCGTCATCACCCGATGTTTCGTACACAATGCGTGTTCCGAAACATTTATCCTCCCTCGAAGTGGCGTTCGCCGTCCTCGAGTCATCGGCCTCCTCCTTCGCCGTCGTTTCTTTGTAAGACAAGAAGGTGACTTGTTTCGCACCTTCTCTCTCGGTACTGTCATACTGAACCTTAGCCTTTGTATCGGCCACTTCATTAACCCGCATTTGTTGGGAGGTCTCTTCTTCCTCGATCACCATTCGCCTCGGTTTTGTCTCCCTTCTAAGCTTCATTTCTTTTGTTGGTGGTGCGTTGTTGCATCTTGTCCCTCTTCGATCGTCCCTCATGGGCCGTCTTGTTGTCATCGATATTCTCGCTTGCCCCTTATCGTGTAGTCGGCATACACTTTCCACTTTGCTCCAATCCTCGATGAGGCCATTTGCACCATCATCTTCTTCGAGTTTGAGGCCGATCGCCATCCTTTCCATTCGATCGATTGACTTCACGAACATAAGGACCTTATCGACCCCCACCAATCTTTGTTCCCGCTCCGACAATTGAGAAAAATGATGCTCGAAGTCTACGAATGCTTGTGTCGCGCCTTGGTGGGTCTTCGCTGATGTCACC